>NW_019103005.1:12591-322069 GCF_001856785.1 Myzus persicae | reverse complement strand
TTAAAAATGTTATTGATATTATAATTAATAATAAATTATACCCAAAAGACATTATGATTTTAATAAAACCTAAAATCAGTCAAAAATATATTACCTACTAGTACTATATTCTTAATTATTATTATTATTTACTTTTATTAAAATATATCATATAAACTTTATTAGATGAATAAAATTATGATCAACCTTTAGGTACCTATTCAATTCCATTTTTAATGTAATAATATTATGTACATTGCACGTATTATTATTAAAATATTTTGTATTATTTGAGTTACTTTTCAGAGATCTTAAACTATTATATGCAGTAATTAGTTATTTGTTTTATGGAAACTTTAGTATATAAATTGCAAAATAATGTATGTGTAATAAACAACTTTACTAAATTATAAAAAAAATTAAATTATTAATCATAAATTAATTTTTGTTGACTTGATAGTTGATCCCAATAGCACGAATATTATTGCATAATAACGACTTGATACTTTTTGCACTTAATGGTATCAAGTTGTAAAATACTATTAACGTTCTTGCTATTGGTATCAAGTCAACAAAAATAACTAAAAAATGGTTTTAAAGTATTTTTATTTACATAATCATACAATTTATCGAAGTTATAAATAAAATTAATAGTTTCAATTTTTTTTTATTTAAATGTAGAAGATGAAATGTTTTTGCTGTCTACCGAACAATTACTATTATTGACTTGATTCCCTTTTCACAAAATCCGTTCAATTATATATATTTTTGTGTTAGGGTTTGTCATTCAATAAAAACAAAAAAAAAAAATATAACTGTAGATTAAATTAACAAAATATAACTTAAGATGTATGAACTGAAGAATACATTGTTGAGTAGTCAAGTTAGGACATGTTTACTTTGATGAACTGATTCAGTGAATCTTTTGATCCTAAGAAACATAAGTCAACTTGTTCATTTGTTTGTGGCTCCCGAAAAGTTAAATTTGTGGAATCATTAATCAAAATCTTCGATGAGTTGTTTCTTATCATAATTATACAAAATTAAATCAAATTACTTAATTCTAGTTCAAACATTAATATAAGTCTTAAGTTAGTNAAATGTATATTGAAAAATCAAAATAATTACAAATTTTGCTAATAAAATCATAAATAAAAATATTACTTCCAATAGTATTTAAAATATTAACCAAATACTTCATTTTATTAATTATAAGCTATTTTGTGAACCAATGTGTGTTTGGACGCAATCGGGATACTTATATTTGGGATAAAATACGACTACCTGAATTCGGGCCGCAATCGGGCAACTCCGGTGTGGCGAGGTTTTTAACTACTACGAACCCGGGTGGTCACCCATCCGGGAGCTAGTAGTTGTGGCCGTTACTTACTCTCAGTCGCATTCCGCGACTGGTAACAGCCAACGCACCACGCCAAGCCACCTAAAGATTAGGTTTATGTATACTGATACAGGTAAATATATTTAACATTTTCTCATGTATATATTATATTAATTTAATTTAATTATTTTTATAGATTCACTCAATAATGAAGATTTTTATGCTGACTTGGCTGCTAATCATAGGTTGTGGGACCGGATGGAAACTGCTAACCTGCCTAGTACTCCGTGTTATATAGGATATAGATTATAGGAAGGTGCCCGGTTTCTAATTTATAAACACTATGCATATATTATAACGAAATATGTCTTACTTAAACCATTAACACACAAACTTGCAGAATGCCTATAGAAAAATTTTCAAATCTTGGCGGTCAAGGATATGACCGGTGTAACTGTAAACAGCAATGTAAGACAATATTAAATGTAAGTGTAGGGCTTCTAAATGTCATGATAGCTTAAATTGAAAAAAATAATTTAAAAAATAGTTAATATTCAAAAAATAAATTATTGTAAATTATTAAGATAACAAAAATCGTTTTATACATTTTAATTAATTAATTGTAATTTCCCACTGTGCTCTAGCCATTCTGTGTAATGCCCGGGCAAAGTGTTTAACTGTCCACATTGTCTATTTTTTTTTTTTTTTTATTAAGCCGCAACAACAAAGGTTATTGGCATTAGAATATTAAGACATTAATATTTTTAAAAAAAAATATGAGACATTAATAATAATATATACAAAGTAATATGATAAGAAAATTACAATTAATATAGATAGATACAAAGATAGATAGATAAATGGATACATAATTATAAATGGTATGTTTGAAATATATCTAGGTTTTATTAGGTGATATAATCTCGTTAATTTTAAATAATTAACTATTTGTTTTATATTGATTGACTGTGGACTAAGCCACTAAGGGCTTCTTCCAGGTTATCTGATATGTTGAGGTTAGTTCTGATGTCGGCGAATTTACGGCAGTGGCATATTATGTGTTCAACCGTAGAGGTTTCACCGCAAGTTTGGCATTGTTCGGGTTCAGATCTGTCCATAAGGTGTTTATGAGTCACCCATGTGTCATGTGTGGCCTATCCGTAGTCTGTTTAAGATTATTTCCTGGCGTCTGGCCGTCTGGGTAATAAGAAGAATGGCCATGGGGAGACTGTGGGTTTTATTTTATTAAGCTTGGTGTGGAGAGTTGACCATAGGATCTGCCATTGTGTTTGAATGTGGTTGTCAATGGTGGTTTTGAGGTCTTGAAAAGTACAGGTGTGGATTTGGCGGGAGAGTTGGGAGGAGATGGCTTCTTTGGCAAATGTATCAGCTAATTCATTACCTCGGATTCCGACGTAGCTAGGTACCCAACAGAAAATGATGGTCTGTGCATTGGTTTTGAGGCGGTGTATCTGGTTGTGGATTTTTCCGGATATACTTTTGGGTTGGTGGATATTTAGAATACTGGTTAAGGTGCATTGTTTATTGAAATGGGGCATTGTATACATTGTCCGGGCATTGTACTACAACGCCCAATTATACACTTTGACCGTACCTAACATATACATAATATAATATATTATATTATATTTATAGGAATATATTTTAATATAATAATATTTTACAATAACAACAAATAATGAGTGCTTGTAAATTTAAAACACATACACTTTTACATTTTATTTAAATACTAATTATAGAAGTAGTACCTACCCAAGTAGGACTTTTACTGCCCGGAAACAGAAACACACACAAAAAAATATAAAAACTTAAAACAAGTTTTTTTCTACAAAGTTACTTTTTAATTTTTATATAATTATGAATATTAATTATGGTTTAAAAAGAAATAAGTAGTAATTTTATTATTGTTTGGTATAAAACTTACAGTATAGGTATATAAAAAAATGTTTGCTTAAAATGAGTTAAATGAAAAATGGTGGTAAAATGATAAAAGAGTTTTATAATAAATATTAAATTTAAATAAGATTATGAAAATGTTTAGAGATCCTCAAAAATTATTTTTGCCCCCTCGTGAATAGAGTCCAAGTTACGCCTATGTCGGTGAGGGACTTGGATCCGCTTTTACCTAAGGCACGTTGTAATACACAGAATAGGTTCCGATCAAGCATAAATAATGCACAATTGCACTTCCTACTGCATGTGCGATAATATATTATAATCTAACTTTGGACGGATCACTATTTTAATATTATAAATATATAATAACACGGTCATCCAATCGCGGTCAGCAAAGAGCGTGTAGTGTGGCCCTCAAAAATATGGTAACAAAAACGAGTGGTTCGTCGCCAGAATCAAGGAATGCCTCGTAGTAATATAATAATTTGCTTATCGTTTATGTAACCACTAACCAATATTTAAAGAATTAAATGTAATATGTTGTATGTAACAATATGTATCGTGATCCGCGGGCAGATATTAGGCCGACACCCTCGAATGAAACAAAACGCCCGGGATACATCAGAAGAATAAATTGTATGACATTCAACAATTCAGGCAATGGCCGGATCGGCAAGCTGCCGAGGAAATCTCGGTGGGCCACTCAAAATACGGGCCAGTTATGAGTGTTAATTGGTAACCTTTTCTTATTGTGATAATGAGAAATAAGTACAAACATGAGTATAGAAATATGAAATATAAAACTCGGTGGGCCGATACCATGACTATAATGTTACACCGTGACCGACTCGACAAAGGACGAAAACGCAACACGACAGTAGTATACCACTAAACCATGGTATACAGGATACAGCAAGCATGTCAAACACGCGGCTCCTTTTTTGTGGCCCTCGGCTACCAATATTAATGAAAAAAATATTTATTTATTCAAAATAATATTATTTGTGTCACGACTGGTCAGAATGTCAGAATGGTTTATTTGGTATACATTATTATACTGTCTTATCTTCTGATAACTATTATCGAATAGGGATTATTGATGGTTTATATTTTATATCTATGTTCATTATACATTATAGATTAATAATTAATATTGTCAGTTTCAGCAGTGTCGGACTGGCTCGAAAAGGCCCAGTCCGCGATTTGGAAAAAAGGGCCCCCAACCATAGCCCAAAAAAAATGTGAAAAAAAAGTGAACAAATTCGGGCTTTTTTTGTGTCAATGAATAATTCGTCGTCCATATAAAAATATAAACATCAAGTTGTTGTTCAACATTCAATCTTTCTACTTAAATCTCATTGAAACAGAAACCTCACTTTCAAAACCCTTTTCTATCGTAAAACTAGTAAAAATTTATTTAATTATGATTTTCTTTCTGGAAAACTATAGTTTAACGATTCGTTAAACTATCTAGACCATATTTGAAGTTGACTTCGTAATACTTAAACCTCAAATATCAATAAAATGTAATCTTTATGTGCAAAATGTACTCTACAAGTGTCAATGTAAGGCCTATGTGAAAAAAAATGGACAAATCTGAGCTTTTTTTGTGTCAAGCAATAATTCATCGTCCATATAATAATATAAACATCAAGTTCATGTTCAAAATTCAATCTTTCTATTTAAATCTCATTGAAACAGAAACGTCACTATCAAAACCCTTTGCTATCGTAAAACTAGTAAAAATTTATTTAAATATGATTTTCTTACTGGAAAACTCTAGTTTCACGATTCCTCAAACTATCTAGACCATATTTGAAGTTGACTTCGAAATACTTATACCTCAAAAATCAATAAAATGTAAACTTTATGTGCACATTGTACTCTACAAGTGTCAATGTAAGGCTTATGTGAAAAAAAAGTGAAAAAATTCAATTTTTTTTTTGTGTCAACGAAAAGTTCCTCGCCTATATAAAAATATAAACATCGTGCTATTGTTCAAAATTCAATCTTTATACTTAAATCTCATTGAAACAGAAACGTCACTATCAAAACCCTTTTCTATAGTAAAACTAGTAAAAATTTATTTAATTATGATTTTCTTTCTGGAAAACTATATTTTAAAGATTCCTTAAACTATCTAAACCATATTTGATGTTGACTTCAAAATACTTAAACCACAAAAATCAATAAAATGTAAACTATGTGCAAAATGTACTCTACAAGTGTCAATGTAAGGCCTATGTGAAAAAAAAATGGACGAATTCGGGTTTTTTTTGTGTCCACGAATAGTTCGTCGATCATATAAAAATATAAACATCGTGTTGTTGTTCAAAATTCAATCTTTATACTTAATCTCCTTGAAACAGAAACGTCACATTCAAAACCCTTTTCTATCGTAAAACTAGTCAAAATTTATTTACTTCTGTTTTTCTTTCTGGAAAACTCTAGTTTCACGGTTCCTCAAACTATCTAGACCATATTTGAAGT
This sequence comes from Myzus persicae, assembly GCF_001856785.1. Classification (NCBI taxonomy): domain Eukaryota; kingdom Metazoa; phylum Arthropoda; class Insecta; order Hemiptera; family Aphididae; genus Myzus; species Myzus persicae. Next base: position 316,344 of record NW_019103005.1, on the reverse strand, counting down.
TGAATTAGAAATACTTAAATCGCAAAAAACAATAAAATGTCAACTTTATGTGCAAATTGTACTCTACAAGTGTCAGGGCCGTATTAAGGGACAATGTATGGGGGAGCAAACATAAATATGACGCCCCTAATTCAGTATACGCCTTTTTTTACAAGTAAATAACCAAAAAAAAATTTTTTCTCTACGCTCGAACAAACATTAATACTTACAAAATACTTTATGCTTACCTAATAATTATAGTCATCTACTCTTCCTATTGTCTTATACTATATATTTAAACACATGAACCAGATACAATTTATACATATTAATACATTATTACATATACTACATGTCTACATATCATTATTAATTTCAAACTCATGTCTCTTGGTATCTGGTATATTCTATACCTAGCTATGAATTATTGTAATGATAAACGACCAAGGAAATAGGTATACTATGTTTAAAATTTTAAATATTATATAACAATAACATTACTTATCCTAAAAATTTACAAAGTTCAAAACTTTTGTGATTTCTTGTATAAATANCCAGAAGCAAGGAATGCCTCGTAGTAATATAATAATTTGTTTATCGTTTATGTAACCACTAACCAATATTTAAAGAATTAAATGTAATATGTTGTATGTAACAATATGTATCGTGATCCGCGGGCAGATATTAGGCTGACACCCTCGAATGAAACAAAGCGCCCGGGATACACCAGAAGAATAAATTGTATGACATTCAACAATTCAGGCAATGGCCGGATCGGCAAGCTGCCGAGTAAATCTCGGTGGGCCACTCAAAATACGGGCCAGTTATGAGTGTTAATTGGTAAATTTTTTCTTTTTGTGGATGAGAAATAAGTACAAACATGAGTATAGAAATATGAAATATGAAACTCGGTGGGCCGATACCATGACTATCCTGTTACGCCGTGACCGACTCGACAAAGGACGAAAACGCAACACGACAGTAGTATACCACTAAACCATGGTATACAGGATACAGCAAGCATGTCAAACACGCGGCTCATTTTTTTGTGGCCCTCGGCTACCAATATTAATGAAAAAAATATTTATTTATTCAAAATAATATTATTTGTGTCACGACTGGTCAGAATGTCAGAATGGTTTATTTGGTATACATTATTATACTGTCTTATCTTCTGATAAACTATTATCGAATAGGGATTATTGATGGTTTATATTTTATATCTATATTCATTATACATTATAGATTAATAATTTATATTGTCAGTTTGCGACACGCGTGTCTCTTCCACTGTTAACATTTATACGACTAGTCGTTCGATAAACACCGTGTGTTCGAGTTTAAATTTTGTTACGTGTATTCTACAGTAAATTTAATCTTTAAAAATGTCTGTATCAAAACCAAGTGGTAGTAATAAACGAAAAATTACCGATGAACATCATCAGTTTCAAGAAAATTGGGAATTACAATATTTTTGCAGTGACATCAATAATAAAATACTTTGATTAATATGTAAAAGTGTTATTAGTGTTCCAAAGTTGTGCAATATTAAGCGACATTATGAACAACATAAGTCAAAATACGACCACTATGAAGGGTTATTGAGGCAAGAAAAACTGAAAGAGTTTATATCAGGGTATAAAAAACAACAGATAATGTTTACTAAAATACCACAAGAAAATGAAGCTGCAGTAAAGGTTAGTTACGTGTTGTCAGAGTTAATTGCTAAACATTCGAAACCGTTCACTGAAGGTGATTTTATAAAAACGTGTTTGATTAAAACTGCTGAAATTATTTGTCCTGGAAATCTAAAAGCTTTTCAAAACATTTTATTGACACGAAATACGGTTGCTGAAAGAATAACTGAACAAGCTTGCAATTTGAATAATCAAATTAAAATTAAAATACCTACATTCGAGTATTTTTCAATCGCTTGTGATGAAAGTACCGATATTGGTGGCACAGCTCAGTTAGCTGTGTTTCTTCGTGCTTGCGATATGGAATTTAATATTTTTGAAGAGTTATTGGAAATTATACCTATGTTTGATACTATTACAGGAGAGGATGTATTCGTTTCTGTTTTTGAACTCTTGAAAAAATATGATTTACCTTTGGAAAAGTTGTCATCTGTAGCAACAGATGGAGCTCCTTCTATGACGGGGAAAAATAAAGGATTCGTTGAAAGATTGCAAAAAAAGCGAATGAATATGTTGAGCATAAATTTCATAGAACACATTTTATGATACACCAAGAGGTGTTATGTACAAAAGTTATTAATGTGGCACAAGAGATGTCAAATATCGTCTAAAAAGAATTATTTATATGTTTTTTTTTGTAATTTATACAACACCTATTTTCATAAATAATTAGTAGGTATGATTTATATTTTATTTAAATGTTAATGTTAATTTATTTTTATTTTAGATTCTGAGTGGAACGATGAATGTATTGATTTTACAATGATGTGTGTTTTTATATTTTTTTTTTTTGTGTCTGTCATCACCTTTTAGGACAGTAAAACTGCTTCGATTTTCTTCAACAGTAACTTTTCTGATTGGCAAGTGAATCTAGTTGGTACTTTGGGGGAGTCAAAAGTAAAAATTTCTTAGTAGTTTTCAAAAGCGACGTGAAAAACGAAAGAAAAATTAAGGAAAAACGGGGATTTTGTTTTTGGTGTAACTCTAAAACAAATTACCATAGATATATGAAATTTTCACAGGTTGTTTATATTTGCATTTTATATACACGGTAAAATTTTGAAAATAATTTGACTCTTTTTGAGATGTTTACGGACATTGTCAATTTTCAATTTTCTTAGTTTTTTTTTCTATAAATACCAATAAAATTGTATTTGTTGGGCGAAAAAGCTTGAAAATTTAATACAAGGCGCCTGATATATTTTTACAATAGCAATTGTAAAATATTTAAAATATATAGGCACAATTTTTTTTTATAAGCATTTAAAATTCAAATTTTGACAAAATTTATCAAAATCTCGAAAATTATTAATCAATGTAATTAAAAAATTATAAAATGTTCAGTTTTTATAACTAAGGATTGAAAATTTAAAACAAAGATTCTCATAAATAGTTCATTCTGTAACCAAAAAATCTACAAAACACATAAACACAGTTATTTTTTACAGACATTTTAAATTCAAATTTGGACGAAATTACATATTAAAATCAGTAATAACGATTTTGGTTATTTTGTTGTAATTTAAAAATATTATTCGTCGGTATAATATGAAACTGAAGAATCAAAAAAATCAAAATATGGCCTATCTATACAATCTACAGTTTAATATTACGATTAAGTCAATTATTTTTTTAATACCATAGATAAGTATGTAATATGTCTTAAACCAAGACTGACATACCGTCTCCACTCAGAATCGTTTTTCTTATACAATGATATTGTATCATTGAATTCAAATTTAATTCCATCCATTATACAGTGACCCACTTGTAACCTACTGTACAGCAGAGCGATATCCACTTACCCGCTTTTTTAATTTAGTTGTAATCAGGGCTTGAATCGCAAATAACGTACAACGGAATTTTTTTATGAAATGCAAGCCATTTGGTTGTAATATTGCTGTATTCGTGAACATATAAAGAATAAAATTGAAAAATTTGTACAAAACATTTATTTTTTCGCTAAATTTTTATGTGCGGCCCGCGTAGTAAACTTTTCAATATATTTGGCCCACTTGATACTTTGAGTTTGACATGCCTGGTATACAGGATGCGTGGACGGAAAAGGGCGGATATCTTGTCATTGTATAACAACGGCGTGCAATAACACAGGTATACGGAACGCAAACAAACGTGACATACCAAATACCAGCTGGTAAAATGTATAAATTCGAGGGGAGTACTACAGTGACGCTCAAGGCGGAATGTGCCACAACAAAATACGAATGTACATTGAAATTAAGATGACACTTACGGCTAAGGCAGTAAGGCGGACATGTAACAAAAACGGCCATAAACCATCAGCGTAATTAATAAAATAATTCGTGATGCTATAAAAAAACGGCTGACACGACATAGCAACGTGGCTGGCACTTGGACGCACACTTGGTCAAGGCAGAAGACGGGACATGTCATGTGAATATATTATTATTATGTAGATGTCGTTGATAGTGACATCTTGCCAGGTGCAACGGCGGGTTCGTTTTAGTTCAAATCCGCGATGTCGGCTGTATCACCAGTTGAAGTCACATGCACGATGCACCACAATGCCTGCGGTGAAATCACGACTTTCCAAATTAATTTTTGTCGGGCTTGCATATTTCAGCTCATTAAAAACTATTGATGCATCCAGTTGGCGGAGGATGGTGACCGGATCTCGAATTCGGACGAAATATTATTGTGAATCCATTGCGATGACATTCGTCATGAACATGCATGTTAATAATATATTAACATATTATAAGAACATTATGGTATACATTTTAAAATAGAAACAGTGTCTTTTCTGAAAAACGGAACATAATGCTATAGTATAGTAATCAAAATGTATAAAAAATATCCTGTGATACAGGTAAACAAAAAAGTTGAACAGTTAATATCTTCAGGGCAAGGAATTGAAAGTAGAACTGTTGTATTTTGAGCATAAAAACGGCTTTTATATTTTCATAAGGTTACATTTTACATGTTATTAGATTTTTCAGTATAAATATTTAACAGTGAACTTCAAATTTAATCTAGATAGTTTATGGTATCGTTAAGTTACATTTTTGCAAGAAAATCTTCCAAAAAAATTAATTTTAACTAGGATAGCGACGTTAAATAGTTTTGAAAGTGACATATCTATTTCTTAGAATTTAAAGCAGTAAGATTGTGTTATGAGTGCCCGAACTGGGATTATCATTTCATGTGAACGACATGAATCTTTGTCGCCTGAAACGACATATCTTCTTATTCTAAGGGTCCCAATTAACCCTCTGTTATTCCCGCCTTACCCGGGGGTGATTAAATCCAGCACCCCTCCACACTGCCATCCCCTTGCGACCATACTGGTACAACAGAGCATTTATGTTTATGTATTTGAAGGTTGAAGATTGCAGTCTTTGGAGTGTGTTCCCAATGTTAATTAAAAAAAATTTGTTTTTATTCTTAAAGTGCATTTGCCTGGGGAAGCTTGTGCACCCCTTCCTTTTTTTCTTTAAATTAATTTTATTGTTTTTTTATACTTATTTTTTTAAACATAGGACATTTTTTGATGGGGCACCTCTCTCTAATCATTGGTTGACAAAATAATATTGCAATTTTTTTAGTTCATTTTTATATAATATTATGTCAAAAAAAAAACTACCGATTTGCATTGACCAAAAGGTTGAAAATTGAATGGATATTAGTTTAATAATTATTATAATAGCTGTTCATTTACTGATCAGAAGTATCAGAAATAAGTCACATTTTTTTTGTAAGCATTTAAAGTATGAATTTCGTTACTAAAAAAAAAAAAATTATTTTCAAATCATATTGTAGTTCAAAATTCATAAATATTTATTATTATTACACCTAATAATTAAAATCTAATACAAGTTCCCCCAAAAGCTGCTGCTAGAATTAAAAGAAAAGACGAGAGCTAATCCACACATTTTTTTTAAGAGCGTTATAAGTTTAAACTTTTGAAAGAATTGGATATTACAAGGTTACATTGTTTTTAATACATATATACATAAGAAATAACATGCTGGCGAAAAAAATAAGATTTCGGAAGGGAGGTACGTTGTTTTACCCTGGTTGCTTCACTGTTCCAGAAAAACCCTACAATATCTAAACGCGTTCCAATAAATTTATTATTTACTCTATAGTCTATAGTCAATCAATGAGTTGACATATTGATATTGTTCTCCGTAAAATATTTTTTATCCATTATTTTATACATGCCGGTAGAGCAATTATATTCATACACAAATAGTATAGTATTGGAAATATTAATAAAATAATACATGTATTTTTTAACTACAAGGTCATATAACAATATAATTTAATAATTCACATTCATCTTAGGTTTGGTTCTCGGTCAATAATTCAGATTGTGCGTTTTAAATGTTTTTATATAGTTGGTTTATCGCGTAGTTTCTATTTACAATATTTACATAATATTAAATATTTCTATTCTTGCTATCTTGTTGATGAAGTCAAATGACGTCATTGATCATTAAGTAGTAAATAGCAGTGGGTGATGCCTATAGGTAGGCTCAAGTTAGCAAACAATTAATATAGCACAAGCTTATATATAAGATAAGTTTGAACGGTCATTGAACTCGAACAAATGGCGTAGCAAAAATTGCATGTTCATGTCGATAGGATTGATATTTAGAATTTAATACATAGAATAATAAATGTATATTGTGTTACTTTTACGCGTCAAGCAGTTTAAAGATTTTTAATTTTATTAATTAATAATTTGTATTTTAAGTTATTATTCCACTATAAAACATTTGATGGCTGAACTTATATCTACCCTGTGCAGTGTGCTTATAAATCTTAATTATTGAACTAAACCATCACCGAATATGTCACTACTTTACATAGTTCATGAAATCAACAATGAAATTGTTCCAATTTTTTGATTTTCGGGAATCAGGTTGTCGATTTCGGCTTAATATTATATAATATTATTATGTTATATATTTTATAAGATACCTATTAATGTAATTTAATGTTTTAAAATGACTTCACTGAAAGTTGTTTTAAAATTATAAGTGTATGATAACTTATAATATATAAGTAGATTATAATAGATATAAGCTATTAGTTATTAGGTATATACCTATATACACTAATAAATATTATTTAGATATAGATTAAGAAAGATCTCTTAATACTAGTTGGGAACCACTGTATTTATAAAGGAATATTATAATTATTCAATAGGTATTTAACTGTTTCAATAAATACTTATAATATTTGTAGATTCTGGGAGTAGTAAAGAATTAACTCATTTTACGAGTTTTTACTTTTAATTTATTTAATTTAGTTATTTATGCATTTTTGAATATTTGTTTTTGAGTAAAAACCTTAAAACTGAAATAAATTAGTGAAAGATTTCTCATTTTTTTTTATTATGTTTTTTTTATTGTGAAAATAACATAATTTGTTTAAATTAAAGTTCCAACTAAAATAATAATAATAAATAATAAACTGTTGTTGTTATTTTAGTGTAATTCAAAAAATAATCATTATTGAAACTTATTATACACTACTATTACTTAATATATAATTATTTTTAAACATTAAAATATTCAAAATATTTTGATTTATTTTATTCTATTTATAGCCATTTTAAAGTTTCGATTTTTTTTTTTTTAGGTATTTTTAAGTTATTTTCTTTTAATGTTTATACTTGGCTATTTGTTTTTGTATCCACTATTTAAAAAAAATTATTTAAGCTTATAAATACTAATAACGATTTGTAGTAACGACTTTATAGAAAGTACATAATAATATGTACATATCGTGATTTATTTGAAGAGGGCATTGTCAACAAAGATGACGATCACATAATGATTATTGTATAGTAACAATGTAACACGGAATCTACTCTTATCGAATTTCAATTTCGATACATCAAGATTTTCATAAAAACATCTGCAGTTGAATAATTTAAAGTAAAGAAAGAGCTTCTCGATGGGGAAAAAATAGAAGTTTATATTGTACACCATTTATACTGTACACTCCTAATAAATAGAACATATATGATTTGTATGTTGATACCTACCTATACTTGATAATTCCTTCTATTATCCTCTGTATGACTTTTGGTTTTGTAAAATTTTAATTTATGCATGAGCGGAAGGGATTGAAATTTTAAGTCATAGAAAAAAAATTATGTTTTACTTTTGATTCCTAATGAGTATAGGTACGCATTGCCGCATTGGGCAGTTTAAATATTTTTAATTTTATTAATTTGATATAAACAATGATTGAACCACCGTTTTTTCCGAAGTTCCTTTCAACATCACGCTTGGGACTATATTGGGGGCAACACTGCATAGGTAGTGAGGTAAGAAACAGATTTTGTTCTTTTATCGAATTTTTCCGTTTGTATATAATATAATATAATATAGTAAGTATCTACCTAACCTATTTAAATTAGAACTCACCAACCAGATTCGACTTAATTTTGTTGTGAGTAAAGTAATGACATATATTTGCTTTCAGTTTTCTTTGAAAATCTAACAGCAGTTATGGACTTACAAAAATTGGTTTGACTACTCAAAAACAAACTGTACGAAGATGCTGAATAAAATATACATGTATTTTGAACGTCATACTACTCAAACAATATAATATATTATGAATAAACAACAAATATATATTGCAACAACAAATATAATAAATATATAATATATATAAATCACATAACAAAAATGCTAGGTATAGCATAAGATAATTCATGAAATACGAACAAAATTGTGTACATCAAAAGTTGACTACTTTTTGTAAGTAATAACTCGTACAAAATTGATACAATACTGACGGCAAAAATTAGCATTCGGAGGAACTTATAACATAGAATATCTACTGAACAACGAAAAGCGCATATTATGAGGTTTGTAAGCTTTGTAGCCAATCCATTTTATTTCCGAAAAGAATAATGAATATAGTATGTATATTGTATGCATATTAAATATTTCTTCGTAGAACATTTGTTCGATTTTTACATTAAACAATTTTTTATATTAACAATATTATGACTGGTCTAATTACGTAATTGTTGGTAAATATTTATTACTTAACTAACATGACAATACAATTAATTAGGTAACACATAAGTTACTTCACATCATGGATAATAATTTAACTTCTCAAGTCAAAGGTTAGGTACTTATAAAAAAAATAACTTGTTATGTTACTTAGATAAAGTAATATTTATTTATCTTTAACTGTTTAAAATATAAGTTATAAATTTATTTATATTAATATATTGAAGATAAATTTTTATTAAATATTTGTTATAAAATACAATACCTCTGTATACGAATGAGTACATTAATATAATAATTAATAACATTATTACATGTGTAAGCTAAATATAGTAGGACATTTGACCGGTTATAAAAATTTGAACACATTTATGTACTATAACCACACACCTTGGTTCTAATTTTCTAATAAATAATAGAGACATGAATATAAAAAAATTGTAAGAATATGCTAATCAAAAAAATGCAATAGTTTTATAGAAAACCATTTCTAATAAAGTAATAAAAGTGCAGAACAGAGGTTAGAGAGTACACAATAACAGAGTGATTTGAAATATCGACAAAGAGAAAGGTACCCAATATGTTGATACATTTTTAGGAATAGAAATATTTCATAGTTATAAATGCTCAATAATTGGTCTAAATTTTAACACAACGCCGTTTTTCGCTGAAATTAATCCTGTTCCACTTCTAATGTCAAGGGGAATTTCGGTTTGTTCACATGGTAGTACTTCGAATTTTGACAGTAAATTTGACAGGACCAATTTCATTTCTGATTCGGCGAAACGTTTGCCTACATAATATAATATAGAAATGTTTGGTAAATTCGATTGAACGATAAATTACACATACCACATGCTTTATTGAACGAATTAAGAAAGTCTTATGATTAATTAATATTAAAGTATAAGTTTATTATAATTGTATTACCTATGCATAGTCGAGGGCCGTCGCCAAACGGTATGTAAGTTCCATTTGGTCTTTGAGATTTTTGTTCCATAGAAAATCTTTCTGGATTAAAACTCAACGGATCGGGATAATATTTTGGATCACGATGTATGTTAAACATAGGTATAAATATTTTTTGTCCTTTTTCAATGACAAATGATTTGTCGGGTAGAGTGTATGTTTTCGTAGCCACTCTCATTATGCTATAAGCTATGGAGTACTTGCGAGAAGTCTCTGAAATACGATAAACGACTAATTCAAATATGCAATACATAATAAACTGAACTGTACATAGGAATTCCGAATTTGCCACACCAGGGCAAAAAAAAGAAAGGCCTTATTATACCGAATAAAAATTTGATGCAATTTAAAAACAATAAATAATATATACAATTTTATTTTTATTGTGGCTTATTGTAATGTATTGTGAATTTATTTTTCTATTAGGCATTAGACTACGCAATAGGTTAAATTATTTTTTTTCCGAAAAAATTGCATTTGAAAATGTCACTTCGTGTGTATAAAGTATAATAATATGCTCTAAAAGTTTCAAGTAACCAACGAATGACATTTTTAAATTAAAAAACTAAAATCGTTATTCTTCGTTTAAGTATGTAATTTCGTCCAAATTTAAACTTAAAATGTCTGTAAAAAAGAACTGTATTTATAAAATTTGCAACTATGAATTATTATTTTTTTTATATATATTGATCCAAGGTCCGTCAACTATGGTCATTAGGTATCTTGTAGGGAAAATAGGTTGGTTTGAAACACGTATTGTATGTGTGGCAATTATTTTTTTGCAATGTCATGCATCCGGGAGCTAGCAACGCTGACCGGTACGTATATACCTACGGTCAGAGCGAATACTCAACTTAGACATCGCACGATACCGCGCCACGTATGAACTATTTATGAGAAACCTTTTGTTGAGTTTTCAATTCTTAGCTAAACAAATTGAACATTTTATAATTTTGCAAATACAAAATAATTTTTCAAAGTTTTGAGATTCAGACGAGCTTCGTCAACATTTGAACTTTAAATACTCATATAGAAAAAAAAGGAGTTATATTATATTATTACATTTTTTGAATACTGTTATACCTTCCAACACCATGGTGGTGTAATGTAGATCCATCAAATAATCATTGTTTAATTGTCCGTTGTGTTTTGCTTTCATCGAGCATATCTCCCCACGTAATTTGTCTTGGGTTTCCTTGTTTAGCGCCAATTCGTATAGGCAAAAATATAGCACAGACGAAACGGTTTCAGAACCAGCGGTGAACATAAGTATAGCATTACCGATGATATCAGCTTCAGTAAACTTATCTGCAAATAAGTTATTCGAAAAAAACTTAAATCTAGTATGTATTTATGTTATAATAAATTACAGTTATGTAGGTATTTATAGGTAGTAGGTACAATATTACATTGTTACTACCTATGTAATTTAACAATGCATAATTAACCATATTACATTTATTGTTTGTTTAATGTTTCATAATTCATGTATCATAAATTCGTAACTAAAAGAAAATTTTGGAAATCTTACAGCTTTGTAACTTAAATACAACATTAATCATTGTATAGCTGCAACAATAATACCTTCAACGGTGGATTCATCCTTCGACACCAATTCTTTCCGCGCTTGCATCAGGGTCTGCGTCAAATCGTTCCGGACCACATTGTGTTGTTCACGGTAATCGATGACGTCGGTGAACACCTTATAGAAAAAATTGGTAGCATCTACAGGAAATAGTTGTATATTAAACAGCTCGATTATAAAAGGGCAGATAATCGCCAGCATCTGGATGATAATCTGCTTCGGAGTGTTCTGGAACATTCTTTTAGCGTACCGCCGGAAGTCAGAATCGTCGTTCTTGATCGTGTCTAGCTTCAGGCCAAACGCGCACGTCCCGATCACGTCTGTTGAAAAACCAGCTGTCATCGGTTTCACGTCAATTCGGTCGGTATTTTTCTCAATCGTGTCAACGATTTTGGACACCATCTCGTCGCTGCACTCGTTGATCTGTACGTGTGTGTCCTTTAGCTTGCCGGACGTGAAGCCCGGACTCAGCTTCTGTCGCATCGTCCGCCATTTTTGGCCATTAGAGAAGAACAGACTTTTTGCCATTACGGATGTGGGCGGCAAATCAATGCCGTGATCGGTGAAGTGCGAGAAGTCCTTGACCAGTATAGTGTTGATCAGCTCTGGGTCACGGATCATCAACATCGGCTCCCTCATCTGGTAGTACCCCACCAGCTTGGCGTCTGGAAACTGGTGGTAGATTCTGTCGAACATGTCAATATGATGTTCGAGTCTCATAACCATTCTGATCGTGTTACCAAATAGTGGTACGGGTGGTATATACGGAATATTAAATTTCTGCCATTTACCGTGTGTCGAAGTCGAATAATAGTAGAAGCTCCCGAAAACAACAATCAAGCTCAGATAAGTAACGTTGTCGAGCAACCTGTCGATCAGAAACGATATCATAATCGACTTGTTTAACTACTGCAGTTATTGACTCGAACGCTTATCGAAAAATGTATGACACTATTGCCTTCTTGAAAGTTCAAACTAGTACTGAGCTATGATATTACAACGCGTATTGGTACCGCAAGCATATGTTATATGCATTCCGTCTATTTCGGGGGTATTGGTATTGTTATGCTGCCATGCCGGTTTATGGAGGGAAAGGTGATAATTATAAAATATGTGAATAAGGTCATGCGTTTGACTGATAATGCTCGTGAGCATTGAAAATATAAACACAGCTGATTTTCCACATTTATTGATGTGTTTTTCAGTCATTAAGATATACTAAAACATATCATATAATATATTTTCAGTGACATTAGTAATTTATTTTTATTTTATTAATATAAGAAAGATAAAAAAAATATATATATATATACTATATAATATTATCATAAAAATATTAAAAACCAAATACCATTCACTCGTTTATCTACTGACTGACTGCTTCTCTTATTTATAAGAAAAAATATTTAAAAAAAATTTGTATAATCTTAGGCGGATAAACATTTAACATGCTCGTCGGCAATTCGTATTTTGCTGTGGTCTGTGGGTGGGTCGGCCATTACCGGTGACACTCTTACTGGTTTCTTAAATTTTGTTAACACTGGGGTGTACTTAACATTTCCTGTGATTACCAATGAAGGTATGAATATTGTCCCAATAAAATGATTGGAAAAACAAAAATCTTGCTTATACGTATAGTAGATACAAAATACGTACTCAACCAATATCACAACTCATCCTCACGGTTTGCAAACAAATATCGCCAAATTCATATTTTCTTTCCGAACATCATTCGTATCAATAATAATAATAATAATAATAATAATAATAAATTCTTTCACCAGTCGCACGTGCAGTGCTTTATTCCGAGTTATGACTGTTAGGAGCTTGGACGTTTGTTTATTTCGTGGTGTTCTGCCAGCAGGTCTGACGCTAGTCACTAGTGGCACGATAGTCATGGCCCGTCAAGCAGTGCCATGCCTATGATTTTCAATATAATTTAATGTTGTTTTGGAAAATAATTCATACTTTTTCCAGTGCTATATGTGCTTTTGAACCAGAGTTATTTTCCTGTGCTCACTTTCAACGGTGACTCGGCTTGTATGGAGTCGATTGAATCGCAATGTATATGTAAAACCGACAACAAGTTATCGATACAGTTTGAATGAAAAAAAATCCATTACACATGCAGAGACATAATTAAAGGTTCACACATCAACAATCTTATCAATTTAGAGAAATCATAAAAAAAACAAAGAACAAACAAATAAACAAATGTAGTTCTCCCCAACAAGGAATCTTATTATATGCGAAAAAGGATTTTGAGCTAAATTGACATTAATGAATCTAAAGTACGTCTATTAGAAAGTTATTTCAGATAATTTGACGAATTTTGTTTTAAAATATCTCAAAAAATCCAAAAATAGTACTAAAGTTCAAAAAATCTCAAAATTTTAATTTTAATTTCAATTTTTTGAATTATATAGGTAACACATTATAAGCTTATAGTCTGCTACCGCTTAAGCATTTTATAAGAAATGTGCAAATGCTATAAAATCTCAACCCTGGTAATAATACAATTACATACATTTTTATGCCATTAGGTACCAAAGACAAAATTAAGGATACTTATGGGACAATGGGGGGACATAACCTCTAACTGTCACTATGTTATAGTTAATAGTTATAATATAATATAATATTAATACATATACAAATACAAACAAAAAAAAGCTTGTAAGTGGATGTCACTCGGCTGTACTTTAGGTGTCTAGAAGGTCGATGTAATGGATGGTATTAAATTTGAATTCAATGATATTTGAAAGCATTGCATACGAAAAACGATTCTGGGCGGAGACGGTAGTGTCAGTCTAGGATATTTTTTATTGTTATTAATTATTATTAATAAGGTAGCCGGTAAGTCGAACTAATATTATGAATAATATCATTCTTAAATTATCAGTGATGCTGGAAAAATATTAAATATACTTATGTACAATTGGGCTGTTTTGGAACTGAATTACAACAAAATGACAAACGTGGTTCTTCATATTAATATGTAATTTTGTCCAAATTTGAACTTAAAATGTCTGTAAAAAATTACTGTATTTATTGGTTTTTTAGATTTCTTAATTATGCAAGAAAACTGCTTAAGTGGAACTTTGTTTTAAATTTTCAATCCTTAGCTATAAAAATATGGTGTACATTTAAATTATCTACAGTTATTCGTTTTTGAATTACAACAAAATAAGAAAATCACTAAATAAATATCTGAATCGGACTGAATGTTAATCATGAATTGATTCAGAATCTAAAACATACAAATAATTTATATTTAGTGCTCAACGAAAGTCCATTTTTGGCAAAATTACTCCTGTTTCACTTCTGATGTCGAGTGGAATTTCAATTTGTTCACATGGTAGTACTTCGAATTTTGACAATACATTTGACAGGACCAATTTAATTTCTGATTCGACAATCCGTCTGCCTATATAATACTATGAACGTTATATATATGATTGATTGATATTAAAGTATAAGTTTATTAATTATATTACCTATACACAGTTGAGGTTGATCGCCAAACGGTATGTAAGTGCCACTTAAATCTTTTCAATCTTCAAAAGGACGACATAACTGCATGGGTTGACTTCGTCTTACTCCCATATCATAATATCAAATACCAAAATGTACGTTCAGGCCGTTCAGCACTTACAAACGTTGTGATTAGTTCCAGTTTGTCTGTGGTTTCCCTTGTAGTTTGTAATAAAATATTTATATTCCTGTTAGGTTGTTGATTAATTATGACGTAATTGATTATTAAGTAGTAAATATAATTGAGTGATGCATGTTCCGATAACGAACATATAATATAGAACTATTAAAATTAATTAACTTCAAAAATGAAAAGTTATTGATTAAAAATAGTGTGTCAAAAATTAAGTGTACGTACACACTACACATTGATAGGAGATTTTTTGTATATTTTAATTCATAGAAATAAAATAATGATATGTTTTAGTTTAGATCTTTAATGAGTGTAGGCGTTGAGATGTTAATAGTTATTAGGTTCATCTTAATAAAATAATATTATAATTATAACCATTACTATGTAACATAATATGCATTTTGTATTTGCGATTTGTTATTGGCAAAAATTAGTTTGCCCTATCTCAATACAAACAATGTTTATTAAATACAATGGTTTTTAATTTAATGCATCTATTATTATTGATTACGATATTCTACTCAATGACTTCGAATCACCTACTTTATTACTAAAGATTGACTTCTTTGATTATTGTTATTATTTAACACAAGGCATAATACATGATAAGATTTTGAATAACAAATAAATATTGTGACCAAAAACATCACACTTTTGATTTCTATTCCAACATGGTGGATAGGGAAATGATACTGGTATTTTATATAGTAGGTTAAAAACACTTAAAACCACATGATATTTTTAGTATTTTAAATTTTGATTCAGGATTAAAAAGCGAAAATATTTTTATATTTTGATTCAGGTTTCAATAACTAGTGTTTATTTTTCCGATTTCGCCTTAGGTTTCTAATACCACGATATTGCATTTTTCCGATATAGATTAGGTTGTATAAAAAACTGCCTTTAATTTCTGAAACAATTTATTTAAAATACTTAAGAATTATTATCATTATTTTAATATTTAGAAATCAGAACACTTGAAGTATAATAATATTAAAATAATCATTAAAAATGTACGTATTAGATATAATTAGGTATTGCGCACTACCTATAATTAGTTACTAGATACGTCAAAATCATCATGTTATTAAATAAATATATACTCAGAATAAGTCTTAGATTATAATATGTGTAGTGTAGTGATAATTTTAAAAAAAAGATAAAACTATTTGAATTGAAAACAACTACACTGGCAGTAGATGTCTAGTGTATATTGTCATTGAGTGGGCACCACATAATACTACTAGATAACAACTGTGTATAACAATATAACTACGAATGGCATAACAACATATCATAAGTTTACAACATATATAGTGATGTAGGCCATCCTTACGAAAAAATACAATCATCTATATACTTATATATCTTATAATGCTATACTCCGCACTGCCGTTGAAGTAACCCAAAGCACAATCTAAGTTGTTAAGCTTCCATACACTCATTGCTTGTCTAGTAGTATAAACAATAAGGTCCCTGGTGGGCACACACTGAAATGGATGTTTTTAATTTGAATACGAAGAAAAACGACATGGAAAGAAGATGGTCGGGAGAAATATACTTGGGCGCATTGACCCAAAAGAGAACTCTTTGGGGCCTATGTGAAAAAAAGTGAACAAATTCAGGTTTTTTTTGTATCAACGAATAATTCATCGTTTTTTTCTGGAAAACTATAGATTAGCGATGCCACAAAATATCTAGATCACATTTGAAGTTGACTTCGAAATACTTAAACCGCAAAAATCAATAAAATGTAAACTTTATGTGCAAATTGTACTCTACAAGTGTCAATGTAAGGCCTATGTGAAAAAAAAGTGAACAAATTCGGGTTTTTTTTGTGTCAACGAATAATTCGTCGTTCATATAAAAATATAAACATTGTGTTGTTGTTCAAAATTCAATCTTTCTACTTGAATCTCATTGAAACAGAAACGTCACTTTCAAAACCATTTTCCATCGTACAACTAGTAAAAATTTATTTAATTATGATTTTTTTTCTGGAAAACTAAAATTTAGCGATGCCTCAAAATATCTAGATCACATTTGAAGTTGACTTCGAAATACATAAACCGCAAAAATCAATAAAATGTAAACTTTATGTGCAAATAACACAGGGGCGTAATTTGGGGGGGGGGGGCAAACTATGGCAAATGCCCCTCTCCAAGAAATTTTAAAAAGTCGGCAATTCTGTAAATTTATATTTACTATTTAGTACAATTTGTACTCAGAAATCAGAGCACAGGCTCCTCGGTTAATGACAATTAATATTACGCGAAACACGTCTTCTGTGGAATATCTAGAGACATTCTTAAAATAGATATGCATGAATTAACAACAAATTATTATTAGTGTTGATAACATCGAACACCAATTGTCGACCACCTTGGTGACATCTAATCACTAATCAGTATTACTAGTAAATAGTTAAATAAAATAAGTTAAAATAGTTGAGTGTATTAATATTTAAGTGCTGTAAAGTATTTAACTTACAAATAATCAAAATATAAATATTTATTTATTTTTATTAAATTTATATTATTACTCCATTAAACTTATTGATAGGTAACTTATAGGATAAGTAAGCAAATTAATGTTTTACTATCTTTAATGTTATTATTTAGTTGGGTAAATTTAAACACTTCATGTTCTTGTTTATCATTATGACATCATTATGACATAATTATTCATTCTAATTTTGGTCCCATATGTTTTGTTCCGAAAAATATTTCATTGCTGGTCTATTGTCCATAAATATTAAGTACATAGGTAACCATAACTTTTTAAATATTACGTAGTCGGCAAATTTAATCAGCTGCCCCACTCTTTCAAAACCTGAAATGACGCCCTTGCACTAAACATAATATGTGTGTTACAGCTCAGTACTGGTATGAACTTCCACGAGATCGTTGTATTTTTTTTATTAAGTGTTAGAATCAATAATTGCAGCCGTTAAACAATTCAATCATGACATCGTCTATGACTGAATGGTTGCTCGACAATTTCACATATCTGAGTTTGATAGCCGTTTTCGCGAGTTTCTATTATTATTCAACTTCGACATATAGTAAATGGCAAAAGTTGAATATACCATACCTACAGCCAGTGCCACTGTTCGGCAACACAACCAGAATAATGATGAGACTCGAACATCCTATTGACTTGTTTGAAAGGTTCTACAACAGTTTTCCAGACGCCAAATTGTTCGGATTCTATCAGATGAGGGATCCGATACTGTTGGTTCGCGACCCAGAGCTGATCAACTCGATACTGGTCAAGGACTTCTCATATTTCACCGATCATGGTTTAGACTTGGACCCGTCCTCGACTGTGCTGGCCAACAGTCTGTTCTTCGCCAAGGGCAGTAAATGGAGGACAATGCGCCAGAAACTGAGTCCAGGCTTTACGTCCGGCAAGTTGAAAGATGCGTATTTTCAAATCAACGAATGCGGCGACGAGATGGTGTCTGGAATTGTCGAGACGATCGAGAAGAAGACCGACCGAATCGACGTGAAAACTGTGACTAGTGGTTTTTCCACAGACGTGATCGGCACGTGCGCGTTCGGCATGAAACTGGACGCGATCAAGAACGACGATTCTGACTTCCGGCGGTACGTCAAGATAATGTTCCAGACCACCTGGCGACAGATGATCGTCCAGGCGTTGTCGATGATCTGTCCCTGGGTGATCAAGGTGTTAAGAGTCCAAATGTTTTCGGTGGAGGCGACCAATTTTTTCCAAAATGTGTTCACCGACGTCATCGATTACCGAGAAAAGCACAACGTTATTCGGAACGATTTGGCGCAGACCCTGATGCAAGCGCGTAAAGAATTAGTGTTGAAGGAAAACACGACCTCCGAAGGTATTATTGTTGTAGCTCTGGAATGATATATTATGTACTATTTAAGTAATAGAATTTTAAATTTTATAATTTCTTTTATCCATACGATGAAGCCTATAATTTAAAAAAGTGATAAATATAATATTATTAGCTATTGCCAAATAATTTTCTATTGAATTACACAGTTTAAAATATAATTTATAATTAATTAGGTAAGTACTACATTTGTTATAAATGTATAAAACAAATTTAAATATCGTATGATCTTTTTAACAGCTAACCTAAGCTTGGTGATAGAATACATACAATCAATTATTTGAAAATGAAAGGTAGTATGTACTTAAGTAGGTACTTGTAAAAAGTACTAGAAATTCCTTTAAGTTATTACGTATTTTCGTCATACAAATAAAAATGTCATAGATTTCATTATTTCAAAAATTATAATAAATATTTTATTATTATTATTATTTAGTCGTTGTTTCACTTTAGTTTAATCAGTAAAATGATTAGATTTTATACAAAATGATTTACTTGTTTACAATATTGTAAATTAATATGACTAATAATGAAATGTAGTTAAAGAAATGGAGTTAAAGTAATCATTTCAACAATATAGAGTTATACAGGTTATATTAATATAATACATTTTGAATGTGCTATTGAAATTGAAAATTATGATGCAAATTGTGATTGACAATAAAATAAAATAAAAACAAAAATGTTAGCATTCAATAGTACACAATTTGAATAATATAAATATTCAAAATTTAATATAAATACTTTGTTATAAAAGTATATACCTGGAAAAAACAAAGTTACGAAAAATAAAACATATGTTTCAAAACATACACTAACCTAGAGCTAGGAATTCGAACTAGCAACACGCACTTCCGTTCCGTAACATATATTACACGCATCAACAACGTCACATTTATAGCATTAATTTATTATAATATATTAACGGACATGTTGCAGAGTGCAGACATACAATAACAATAACAACAACAATAATAGTCGTGATAATTCAGGTGTTTTTTTTTGTATCTTATTCACAGATAAATTCACTGACGACGATATCATCGGTAACGCTATTGTCATGTTCACCGCTGGTTCTGAAACGGTATCGTCTTTGCTATCTTTTTGCCTGTACGAATTGGCGCTGAACAAAGAAGCCCAAGACAAATTACGTGCAGAGATATTTTCAATGAAAGCAAAACACGACGGACAGTTAACCAATGATTATTTGATGGATCTCCATTACACTACCATGGTTTTGGAAGGTACGACAAAATTCATGAGATATAATACCTATACATAGAGGAAGAATCAATCAATCGTACTCGCCCCTATTTCTTCTTCCCGTAATATTGTCGGTTACAAGTTATATTTTTAATATTTTAATTATTGTGCCATATAAATAGTATACCCGGTAGTCTGTAACGACACAAATTTTTTATTTTTTTCAAACAAGCACAAAAACATGAGGAAAAATAAAATATTGAACAAGTCATTGTCACAAAATATACGACGCACGCAATAGCAACCTTGGTGCTTTTGGTTGAATAATGGTATATAATATGATGATTCAACAAGCATGAACCTCCTCCCCAATTTTTTTGTTTTAATAATGCATACATTCAAATTTTAATTTTGGAATTTCAAGTGTGTCTTAAGCCTAAGGACCGTATTTTTAAGCGCTTTGAATTTTAAGCTTATCATATTATGTTCTGTGCCGATAAAAATGTCTGTTTTACAAATGAGAACATCCAATTTTAGTGTAAATTATTTAGCAGTTGTTTTTATAGAAATCTGAATATATCAAAATTGAAATTCGAACAAGTAGTTTGCAAGTTATTAAACATAATATACCATATAAATAATCCATGGCCATGCGTTTAAATGTTTAATCGGTATAGAGGGTTTTATGATATGGTAATATTGTAATGAATATATAATACTAAAATCATGCAATTTTATAATTAATTACATAGAGTAGAAATATTGTCTTAGTAAGTAAAAGATTAAATATAACATGTTTATTTTTAAAGACTATTTTATGAGTTTATTACTAGTAACTACTCAAAAACTTCTGGTTAAAATTGAATTAAAACACATCATAATTTTGTAAAAATAGAAATTCTCTCATTTTAAAACCTAAAATTGTTATCTTCAAAATACATTCTCTAATAAGATATAAAAATTTAAGTATATAATGGCTTTTACGCTTCAAATACTTAAAACTCTGAAAATCAGAATTTGAACGAACTCATTAGGTATCTAGATACTAAAGGAAAAATGTGAGAATGATCGAGCTTGTTGAATCATTCTAACATTCCGTAATATGGCTCCAAGGTTGTTATTACCTGCGTCGTATATTTTATAATAATGCCTTGTCAAATATTTTATTTTTCTTAATGTCTTCGAGCGCAAAGCAATCCGGTTTAAATTTGATGCAATTGTTATAAGTAGATCTAATCAAAATAAGTAAACAAATCAGTTTTTGATGTTTTGAAAATTCTTAATATTTTTGCATATTTTATGCACTTAACGGTGTAAAATGAATGAAAATAACGTTAAATATACAGGTTAAAATGTATTTTTTTAAACAATTGTTATCACGTAACACAGTGGTGGCCAACCTTTTTTTAACTCGGGCCACAAAAAAATAAATTTTTTGACCGCGGGCCATAAAAATTTTTTTTACTTTAAAGTCATCAGAATTTTAGGTATAGGTATATAATTTTATAATTAACGACATTTTTACTGTACTTAATAATTTTAATGACTTTATTTAATACTTAACTTAATAATTACTACAAATAAAAGAAAATTAAATTGACTTACATTTCAAAAAATATTTTTAAATAAATTATTAAAACACATATAAAAATAAATATAAACTATACAAAATATCGTTTTACACTTACAAAACATATTTTAAAATGTATTAATTTGTTAATGAGAACTTTGAGCTTATTTCTGTTGACAGAGGACATTAATATTAGGTTCTAATTTGGTAGAATTTACCCGGAGAACGGCGTGTAGATGTTCATTTGTGATGCGAGATCGAGTTTTACTTTTGTTAATTTTCATCGTTGAAAATACTTGCTCACAAATATATGTTGAACCAAATATATAAGACATCTTAGCAGCAAACTTCCGAACATTTGGAAAATCTTCTTCAGACAAATTTGAATAAAACTGAACAAGATTTTGAGAGCTTGTCAAATTATTAAATGTTGTTCTTAAAGAATTATTAGATTGGAGTTCTATAATTTCTAATTGTAAAGAAGCTTCGACAATTTCCGGATTTATATTAAATGGATTTTCAAATAGATTTATAATTGGTTCTTTAGTTCGAATGTCTTTAAAACGATTTTCAAATTCACGAATAAGTGTGTAAATATGAAGAATGTATACTGTATATTTTTAATTTTTTTTTTTACGTAAATGTAAAATATTCTACTTCTTTCGCGGGCCAGATATTAAATGATGGCGGGCCGGAGTTGGCCCGCGGGCCGTAGTTTGGCCACCACTGACGTAACATATAAAATATTTCAATTGTTCGTTCATCGTATTTCAGAGACTGGAAGAAAGTACACCATCGCATTAAACTTAATGAGAGTGGCAACGAAATCTTACACTTTACCTGACAAATCATTTGTTATTGAAAAAGGACAAAAACTCATTATACCAATGTTCAGCATACACCGTGACCCAAAATATTATCCAGATCCGTTGAGATTTGATCCGGAACGGTTTTCTGCGGAACAAAAATCTCAGCGACCAAATGGCACTTACATGCCGTTTGGTGACGGACCTCGATTGTGCATTGGTAATATTATTATAATATCACTTTTCGGTCAATAATACATTGTAAATGTACGCGTAATTTACAATTTGTATATTATATTATACCTACAGGCAAGCGATTCGCCGAATCAGAAATGAAGTTGGTCCTGTCAAATGTACTGTCAAAATACGAAGTCTTACCATGTGAACAAACTGAAATTCCACTTAACATTAGAAGTGGAATAGGATTTATTTCAGCGAAAAACGGTGTAGTGTTAAAATTTAGACCGATCGTTGAGCATTAGTTATGAATTATTTGTACTTCTATAGAAATACTTTATAAATAATTTGATGTGTATAAGTTATTGTGTTAATAATGTGTTAAGGGATTGTAAATGTTAATAGTTATAATAAAAATCATACCACATGTGGTCTTTAATCGTGCTTTGAATTCGTTTTTTTATTAGAAATTATGTTAAATTACAAGAAAATAAGAAAATGTATGTTGTCAAAAACTGATATTGGATAAAAAAACATACATTTGTTATATGGTAACAATTAAATTGTTGTCTATCACTGCTGCTACCCTTAGAGATAGATTTATACTAATCTGGGGAAAATGAGAGGATTTGTATGTTTAAACAGTTAGTTATACCGAGTACAGTATAACATAAATTGAACATAAAACAAACGTAGTATACATTATTTTACCGGTGAAATGGCAGAAATAATATATGAAGCGAGTGATCAAACGAGACAAGTTCGGCAGATGTATGTCCAGCAGGCCAAACGATTATTATTATAATACATTTTGTTTACTCATCAAAATTGAAAAAGTTGTACCTATGTATATGGTGAGACTCCTTGATATTACAAAACAATTGAAAGACGACACACACGTCAGTGATATATTATGTGTATAGTAGATAATAATAAAGGAAATTATAAAAATATGAAAACATAATAATGTAATCTAATACAAATATTATTTAATTTGTTAAAATTATAATATTACAATTATTGTTTGTATAAATCTCAGTTATAAACAATTCAACTAAACTAACCACCTTAAGGTGGACCATCAGGGGAAAACCCTTTTGGGTATAGTCTAAAAAATTTACCTGAAACATGTTAACACGTTTGGGCAAAATACTGCACTTAAAGCAATGACTAGTTAGAAATAGAATGTCTTGAGTAATCAAATCTAAAAACTGATAAGTACATAATTGTTTACCTTGCTGTAGAACAAATTATCTAAATAAATGGAAAATAATGCATCAAATATAGCTATAAATATTAATCTACTAGTACATATATAACAATAAGTGACATTTCTGTTTCAATGAGATTCAAGTAGAAAGATTAAATTTTGAACAACAACATGATGTTTATATTTTTATATGAACGACGATCTATTCGTTGACACAAAAAAAACCCGAATTTGTTCACTTTTTTTTCACATAGGCCTTACATTGACACTTGTAGAGTACAATTTGCACATAAAGTTTACATTTTATTGATTTTTGCGGTTTAAGTATTTCGAAGTCAACTTCAAATATGGTCTAGATGGTTTAATTAATCGTTAAACTAAAGTTGTCCAGAAAAAAAATCATAATTAAATAAATTTCTACTAGTTTAACGATGGAAAAGGGATTTGAAAGTAACGTTTCTGTTTCAATGAGATTCATGTAGAAAGATTGAATTTTGAACAACAACACAATGTTTATATTTTTATATGAACGACGATCTATTCGTTGACACAAAAAAAACCCGAATTTGTTCACTTTTTTTTCACATAGGCCTTACATTGACACTTGTAGAGTACAATTTGCACATAAAGTTTACATTTTATTGATTTTTGCGGTTTAAGTATTTCGAAGTCAACTTCAAATGTGATCTAGATATTTTGTGGCATCGCTAAACTATAGTTTTCCAGAAAAAAAATCATAATTAAATACATTTTTACTAGTTTTACGATAGAAAAGGGTTTTGAAAGTGACGTTTCTGTTTCAATGAGATTCAAGTAGAAAGATTGAATTTTGAACAACAACACAATGTTTATATTTTTATATGAACGACGAATTATTCGTTGACACAAAAAAAACCCGAATTTGTTCACTTTTTTTTCACATAGGCCTTACATTGACACTTGTAGAGTACAATTTGCACATAAAGTTTACATTTTATTGATTTTTGCGGTTTAAGCATTTCGAAGTCAACTTCAAATGTGGTCTAGATATTTTGTGGCATCGCTAAACTATAGTTTTCCAGAAAAAAAATCATAATTAAATATATTTTTATTAGTTTTACGATTGTAAATGGTTTTGAAAGTGACGTTTCTGTTTCAATGAGATTCAAGTAGAAAGATTGAATTTTGAACAACAACACAATGTTTATATTTTTATATGAACGACGAATTATTTGTTTACACAATAAAAACTTGAATTTGTTCACTTTTTTTTCACATAGGCCTTACATTGACACTTGTAGAGTACAATTATAGTATATATATATATAATTGTCCAATGATATTGACGGCTGTTAACAGTTATATACGACAACAGTAATAAAACAATATCAACGTATCGTTGAATGTTGTGAATAATATGTAGGTTCATCGTATAGATTTAAACATTTTAAACTAATCTAAAACATTTGAGAATTTAATTGTGTTTTATAAATAGTAATATACAAAGCGACACAATTTTCAATTTTTCTCGAATAGTATTTTTACAATAAATTACAAAAAAATATCAAATACTTGCTTTTTTGTGTTTAAATATCCAAATTCAACAACATTCGTACTTGAAATGTCTATAAAATATAATATAGTTATTGAGTATTTGATTTTGAAATATATGTTATTGTAAATATACATTTTGAGGAACCTCCTATTAAATTTAAAATCCCTAACTAGGTTCTTGAATTGATAAAAGTTGATACCACTGTGTCACTGAAATAAATGTGTTACATATGAATTCAATGATACATGATTGTTTTCAAAAAACGATTTTGAGCGGTGCCTTTACCACAAAACTACATTTACAATATTGCTAATTTTTGCGGAGAGTACTTTGCATTTATTTTGTTATAAATAAAATTATATTTATCATATATGATAACCATGGTGTGAATAGGTTCATGGTATAAATAGCAATATCTTAAAATTTAAATATTTTGATAATGTCACTGTGAATATTCCACTATTTACAATGACAATGCAATATAAAATATAAGTAAAAGGTTTGAAGTCTCCACGAATAATGTTTTTGAATTATTACAACAGAAGAGCTAACATCGTGATTGTTAGTTTGTAGGTAACTAATTTCGTCTTTATTTGAACTATCGCCTAATGTCTAAAAAAAAAAAAAAATGATGCACCTACCTATATATTTTTTGATTTAAGTATAAAATACTTTATAAATAATAGAGATCCTCACTTTAAGTGTTTATCAACAAAATAATTGCAAATTTTTGGTGAGTTTTATGAATATTGTCAAAATATGAACTAAAAATAATTGTAAAAAAAAACTCTAGCCTATATTATACCTATAATATAACAACTTGTGATTTATCTTGTATTACCTTTTCAAGCTTTTTGACCGTAATTTATGAAAAAACTATAAAGTTTGACTGTCTATATAAATAGCTCAAAAAGAGTCAAAATAATATGATCATTTATGATCATTACTTTTTGAATTATAACAAAATACGAAAATCGATTTTGTCAAAAACAAATTTTGCTTAAAAATTCACTCAAAAAAAATTTTTCCCCCTGTTATTTTTTCAAGGTACTGGACTTTTTTAACTTTGACCTTTCAAAAGTACCAATAAGATCTAGTTTTCTACAAGATATCACACTCAAAATTGAAATTCAAAATATTTTTTTTCTAATTTAATCGTGTATGAATAATATATTCTTATAATAAATAATGAGCTGATAAAAAATTGAATGATTGGTTAACCGATTCCGTTCTAAATTTAATATCTGAATGAGATAACACATAGAGTAGTTTTTATTCAATTTAGTTTATTAAATTATTATTTAAGTACGGCTTTAAGGTCAAAAACTGTTCTACATGTTGCAGCCTCTTTTAGACAGCTACAGCAAACTTAATGTATGAATCTATTTAATAGATATTTTAATATTTAAAATATATTTGTATTATATTTGCTTCCGATGAACTAAAATGGCGCAATTTGAATCCTTAAAAGAAACTATGTGATCCTTTGTATCTATTTTTTTTCTCGAAAACATCACACACAATGTTTGTAAATGATATAGTACAAAATATATAATAAGTACAGGCGAAATGATGTTCTAAAATAATTTTAATAAAAGTATTCCAATCTGATATAAAAATAATATCCAGCTGAAAATTGTGTACATAATATACTGATATAACTGAATGGGTATTGCATTTTTTGATTAAAAAGCTTTATTCATTTTTACAATGTCTTATATCCATATTATTTTTATAATTAAAATACGTAATTAATTATAATATAATCTATTAAACTATATAAAATATGAATAAATTATTAGAACTGCGTCATTGTCATGTTATCTTATCAATAAACACTTAGATTACACTCGTTGGCCATTGCATTGTAATAATTATAAATAAAGAAAACAAATATTCAAATTGAAAAATGATTATATTTTGTCTGCAACATGTCGGGTTTGCATAAGTCATGTTTATAATCACGTTACACTAACACTCATATTCATATGGAATTAAATGTTATATGCAATATGCATATAATATTTATTCGGATTATAAATAATTTATAATTAATGCTCAATGATTGGTCTAAATTTTAATACAAGGCTATTTTTTGGAGTAATTAGACCTGGTCCACTTCTTATGTCAATTGGGATTTCTGTTTGTTCACATGGAAGTACTTCGAATTTTGACAGTAAATTTGACAGGACCAACTTCATTTCTGATTCAGCAAAACGTTTGCCTATAAAACATAATATACAAATTGAAAACTCAATCAAGCGATAAACTATCCACACATTTCCACATGAATAATTTACCGATATTTGAATGTCATATTTTGATAAAATTATTTAATTAAAATAAGACTAAACTATAAATTATAATATAAGGTACCTATGCAAATTCGAGGTCCGTCGCCAAACGGTATGTAAGTGCCATTTGGTCGTTGAGATTTTTGTTCCGTAGAAAATCTTTTCGGATCAAATCTCAACGGATCTGGATAGTATTTTGGGTCACGATGTATGCTGAATATTGGTATAACGATTTTTTGCCCCTTTTCAATAGCAAATAATTTGTCAGGTGAAGTGTAAGATTTCGTTGCCACTCTTATAATGCTTAATGCGATGGAGTACTTTCGTCCGGTCTCTGAAATATGATAAACGAATTACATAATAAATTATAATGATAACACATATATTTTGAAATAAAAACAGTTTGAATGATGGGTACGTTTAAAATAGTAATAATGTCTAAACAATAACACATAATTACTAAGATAATATCTATTTATATATAACAAAAGTATTTTTCAATTTGCCACTGAGATTTAACTTGTGTTGGTGAAATTGGAGTGCCATCAATTAATTAGTTACTTATTATTTACAAAATCTTGAAATTTTTAACGAAAAAATATCAGAAAGAAGAAATATAATTACAATTACTTAAATAAAAAAATATATAGCTTTGCAAGTTGTCTGCAACTTTCATTGTTTCCGGAGTAACATAAAACTATAACCTTTTAACTCATAAGGTAAAATACATAGGCTGCACCCCATTTTATATATATAAGGTATTGGCGTATAGTTCATAAGCTACAAAAATAGGTACTTGACCAATTTTTGCAAATAAACAATTGAGAATTTAAATATTTGATGGATAATTAAAGATTTGTAAATGGTCATAGATACCTCAAGGTACTCATAACCAGCTTACAAATTAAAACATCGTAAAAATTCAAAGAGAGTACACAGAAAATGTTTCTACATTAAAGTTTAATAATAATATATTATACCCACTCTGATATTTAAGGCATATAGTTAAAACGAAAAAATTGAACTGCTGAAAGTAAATGTTTGAATATAAGTAAGTATAAGTAAGATGGACATATTAAATGTAGGTAATATATTATAATCTCTTGAGAAAAATAAATTAGGTTAAATATTTAAGCTATGCAGATTATACACGGTGTATTCCGTGTAGTGAATAATAAGTGATAACCGATGCACTAGTCGAATGATAGATTTTAATCTAAATTGTAATATTATTACGTATATGATATACCTTCCAATACCATGGTGGTGTAACGCGCGGAGGTCCATCAAATAATCGTTGTTTAACTGTCCATCGTGTTTTGCTTTCATTGACAATATCTCTGCACGTACTTTGTCTTGGATTTCTTTGTTCAGTGCCAATTCGTACAGGCAAAAAGTTAGTGAAGACGAAACGGTCGCCGAACCAGCAGCGAACAAGAGAATAGCGTTACCCATGATATCGGCGTCGGTAAACTTATCTATAAACATGTAATTAAAAAACATCCAAATTATCACTACTATTGTTATTGTATACCCGCAGCATCGTGTACATATCGTAATATATACATTAATTATAATTATAATTATTATAACGTCGTCTTTGACGCGTGCATCATATACAGAGTGTGGAAGTGCGTGCTGCTAGTTCGATCGTTTGCCTCTATGTTAGTTCATTTTGTTGGAAAAAAATTTGATTTTTAGATATAGGTGTACTTTTATAATACTATGACTACTTAGATCTATATTTTGGGAGTATTATATTTGTTTAATAATCGAATAAAATCCTCAGATACAAAGTATTAGTTTGACAATAATTTAATCAATTGTGATTTTAAATGTCAGTAGGTAGTATATGTCCTAAAATATTTAATCATAATTGAATTTATTTATTTATTTTGTCGAAATGGAAAACTGAAATGCAATATTAATGACATATTGTAGGGTCTGATGGCAAATACACATTTTGTACAAATAATGTTGTTACTAATCTGAAACTATGACTTGATAAAAAAAAAATATATAGGAAGGTATGTATAAATTTTTGTTAAACATGGGAATTAAACATTTGTTTTGTGTATTTGATGACTGAAATTCATTTCAAATACTTTTTACTAATATTTAAGAATTAGTGTATTAAATAAATTTTATTCAATTTTCAAATTAATTTTTTGTATTAATCTCCGAGTATAGGTTAGCAGATGAAAAAGTAAATAATTTAATCTATATTCTATCACTTGTTTTAAAGTATTGGCTTCAAATTTCTTAGTATTAAGACCAAAAAAAAAAAAAAATTGAAAAATTTTATGATTCTGTTATATATAATATACCTTCGGAGGTGGGGTCAACCACTAATTCTACCACAGTCGAGGACGGGTCCATGTCCATACCATGATCGGTGAAGTATGAAAAATCGTTTACCAGTATCCTGTTGATGAGCTCCGGGTCACGGACTAACAGCATCGGCTCCCTCATCTGGTAGAATCCGAAGACTTTTGCGTCTGGAAAACTGTAGTAGAACCTTTCAAACGTGTCAATTGGATGTTCGAGGTTCAACATCATTCTGAACGTGTTGCCAAACAGTGGCACTGGTGGTAAGTACGGAATGTTCAATTTCTGCCATTTACCGTACGTCGATGTCGAATAATAGTAGAAGCTCACGAAAACGGCGATCAAACTCAGAAATGTGAAGTTGTCGAGGAACCAGTCAGGCAGAAATAACATCATGAATGACTTGTTACGACAGCTGCAGTTATTGGCTCAAAAGCTTTTAGGAAAAATTACTACAGCTGCGGCCCACGTGAAAGTTCAAACGAGTACTGCGTTGTGTTACGCATATACTACGCTTGTTGATACAGCGAGCCTAATTTACGTTTTCCATCTCTTCCGTGATTATTGGTTTCGTTTTGCTGGTGCAGGTGAACAAGGTCATGCGATGGGCTCATGCGGTTTTTTGAGCAATGACATCATAAACAATATAGATTTGCCACAATTATGTGTGTGTTTTTCAGTTATTAAAAGTTTTAAAGTTTTAATCTAAAACATAGAATTATATATTTTATATTTATATCGCCAATTAAAATTTTTTTCTCACCATAATAGAACAATGCAAAATAATTTTTTCCAAATAAAAACTACATATCTGGGGCCTGGTATGGTCCGGTGGTTGGCCTCACGCGTTCTCTGTAACCAAGAATTATCTTGAGCTTGAGTCTGGCCAGAAACTTTATGCCAATCTTCAAAATTCAAGAACATGTTTATTACAGAAGAGGAAATGTTTTACCTTCAGCTGAAAATAATTCATCACTTTTACCTACAAATATATTTTGGAACTTTAGACTAGGTAATTTCTTTTTGAATAAAAACCTTGATTATTTGCAAAATTTCAAAATATTTTTTTTTTTTGGTTACACACTTATTGCAGCGTACGTTTTTTTAGCGTACGTTTGCATTTGGGCACAAGTTTTTTGATTGTAGATGCAATGTCTTATACATTTTTTTTTTTAAAGTATGATTGTGGATTAATATTTGAACCTTTTTTAGTTATCTATTTGCTGCACACAAAACGATGTGAATATACTGTATAGTCGTACATTCAACTATTAAAATTATAAATAGCTTAAAACTTATGAATATATTTTGAGAATTGTATTGCGTTTAATAAATAGTAATGTACTATAGTACCTATATAATTAGTTGTTTATGCACATATAAAGTACTAAATAAACAGTAAATAAACAATTTTATTTAAAATTTTAAACATTTGAATAGGTATGAATAATAGGATCTTATACTACATGCGTTGATTAAGATAATAAGATCTTACGTTTGGCGTTTTTGAACATCAATGTTCCAAATCTAATATCTGGAATGAAACACCCATTTAAATATCTATTTTGGCTTGTTTATGTAACACAATTTATTCACTTTTTACCTAATTTTAGCACTTATATCGACAGGTTCTCTCAGAATTTAAATATCAATCGTCTTTATACATCTTGCACCCGTTAAACTAAAACGGCATTATCCAAATGTTTAAAATAAATTGTTCGGATTTCAATTCCTTGCAGCTGTTTTTCTCTCACTTACATCATATTTCATGTTAGTAAATTCAAAATTATATTATAATTAATTATACAAAAAAAATTATATTCTAAAATTCACCAAAAGTTAAAAGCTTTATTTATATATAACAAAGTTCGATATATATTCTTTGATATCCAAAAAAATATTATTTTCCAATATTTTACTATAGTCCTTAGTAAACAATAATATAATAAATAATAAATAATTAATAATAGTCTACACAGCATGATGCATGAGTATGATAATTATTAATAAATCATTACCGGTGACAGTAAAACCAAACACTTTAGATGAAAACCATTTCAATTGTAATATGCAATATTGACAAATAAATAGGTAACTAAAATACAATACAAGGTATACAAAGGACATAGGTATATTATTCTATTTATTTTTAGTTGAAGTATTTTTCTGGAAATACTAACAACTTACACTTAACCAACGTTAGTCACGCGTTTTTTTGTAATTTCAGTAGTCACTAGTCGTTAGGGTACGATTGGACGTCAATACTATTTATTGATCTACCATCATCTTTTTATTTTTCATTATGCTCCTTTAAAAATCATAAGCACTTTAAATCATATAACATAATAATCATTTATTTATCCATAATAAATCTAATTCAAATTTCCGAAAATACAAAAAAAAAATATGAAATTTTAAAAACTTTACAGCGACCATTAATCTATGTAAAAAATTTAAAAACATAAGAATATAACTCATGAAGTACAACTGAGTACAATAAAATCAAATCAAAATCAATATTTTCAATTATTAATATAATAATATCAATGCTATAATTGACTCATCAAGTTACGCGGTTAGTGTCGTGGCCCGTGGGGTACATAATAATATGTATCCCAGCCAACTGCAGCAAGAATACAAAAGAACATAAAAAGACCTACACCAGTATTAAAAATAAATAATTTTAAATAAACCTATCTTGGTAAGTTATAGAAAAGTTTGAATGGGTACTATTTTTTAATATTTTGACTATACAGCACTGGCTTACATATGTACCACGCGCAACTAACGGAGGATTAATGTTCTATGATAGGTCTAAATATTAACACAACGTCTTTTTTTGGTGCCATTAATCCTGGTTCACTTGTTATTTCTAGGGGGATTTCTGTTTCTGCACACGGTAATACTTCAAATTTTGATAATACATTTGACAGGACCAATTTCAGTTCTGATTCGACGAATCGTTTGGCTAAGTATGAAATATAATAAACAAAAAATAATATAAATTAAGCGTAAATCAACACGTATAATTTACCGAAGTGTGTATAATATTATAAAATCATAAAATAATATTAAAATACTAATATTACCTATGCAAAATCGAGGTCCATCGCCAAACGGTAAATAAACGCCATTTGGTCGTTGAGATTTTTGTTCCGCAGAAAACCTTTCCGGATCAAATCTCAAAGGATCTGGATAATATTTTGGGTCACGATGTATACTAAAGATTGGAATAATAAGTTTTTGGCCCTTTTCAATGACAAATGATTGATCTGGTAGAGTGTACGTTTTTGTGGCCACTCTCATTAAAACTTGTGCAAGGGAGTATTTGCGTCCGGTTTCTGAAATACGATAAACCCAATCAAATATATGTTGTGGTATGTAAATATGTAATATTGATTGCCTACAAAATAACTTTGGTACATTTTTATCTTATGTTATGAAGTACATACAAGATTATTGAAATAATATTATGTTTCAACAATTTCAAACAATTGCGAATGATTTCCACCCGATACTATTCATTTGAACAATTTAATAATATCATTGAGCTATCAAAGATTAAACGTTCATGGTATTATATTTTTATTAATTTAATCCAATATTTATATAATCATCCGATAATCGTGGATATTGTAAGAGGACGTTATAACTTAAAGTGTGGGTTTCATTTTACCTAAGCATTAAACAATAATTTTATGTTTGGCAATTATAATTCATTGTGATTGGCTTTTTAATGGAATCATGATCATTCTTAAATGTTAATACTTTCACTCATAATTCGATTACAAATTAAAATATCACAGATACTACAAATTCAATGAGAGTACAGATGATGTTTTAATTTAAAGTTGGGCCAATTCACTATGTAATAATTAAGGGTTAAACTAATAAAACAAGATTTGAACTGTTAAAAACAAATGTTGATATATTATATATAAGTAACACAGAGATATTGGATGTTTCTTTGACGTTTTCATAAGATGATAAAATTGTTTAAATAGTCATGCCATTAATACTACAAAGGGAAAACAACTGTAGAGTTTAGAGTAGAAAGATATCACAATATAATTTCTTGAATACTGTTATACCTTCAATTACCATATCGGTGTAACGGAGGTCCTTCAAGTAATCGTTGTTGAACTGTCCTTCGTGTTTTGCTTTCATCGAGCATATCTCCGTACGTAATTTGTCTTGGATTTCTTTGTTTAGCGCCAATTCGTACAGGCAAAAAGATAACATAGATGGAATGGATTCCGAACCAGAGGTGAATAAGAGAATTGCGTTACCGATGATATCAGCATCGGTGTATTTATCTGCAAGAAAAAAAATTTTAAAAAAACCATAATTGTTAGTAATATTATTATTGTTATTGTACATCTAAGACATGTCTGTCAAAACATATTATTTCATGATATAACAATAACATCGCTGTTGAGTGCAATACATAGAATAAATAGAACGGAAGTGATTGTTGCTAGTTCAAATTCACAAAAAGTAATAACTATTAAATTCAAAACCGAAAAAATTGGTAACTTCAATACTAATTAGTAATTCGAAATCAAAAGCAAAAATTCCTAATACTAGTAGTGAAATATAGAACCCAAAATCGAAATTGTATCAATCAGTTCTAAGCAATGGTTTTTATTATAGCAGTAGTTAAAATTCGAAGTATTATAAAATATGATGTGTTATAAAATATTCAATTTTTTCAGCTAAGAATTGAAAATTAAAAACAAGTTTCCTGATGAGTAGGTTATACAGTAACCAAAAGATTTAAAAATGAATACACACAGTTCTATTTTTAGATGTTATCATAATTTAAGCATTACCCATTCCCCTATTGTTAATTTGTATAAATAAATAAAAATTCAAACATACCAAATTTTTGCAACATACCGAGTAAAATATTTTTGGTAGATATTGTGTATTTACCTATAGAATTTTTAACCTGATATTCACCAATCACAATATTCATATCAAACCAACCAAAAACGTAAAATGTTGAATTTTACTATTTTCAACAATACTTCTTTCATCATTTTATTGCAGCAAATAAAATACCTTCAGAGGTTAAGTTTTCCTTCAACACCAATTCTTTACGCGCTTGTATCAGGGTCTGTGTCAAATCGTTCCGGATAACGTTGTGCTTTTCTCGGTAGTTGATGACGTCGGTGAAAACTTTATGGAAAAAATTGATAGAATCCACAGGAAACATTTGCATTTTGAACAGCTTGATTATGAATGGGCAGATCATGGTTATCGTCTGGACAATAATTTGTTTGGTGGTTCTCTGGAAAATTTTTTTAGCGTACCGTCGGAATTCAGAATCGTCGTTCTTGATCGTGTCCAGCTTCATGCCGAACGCGCACGTGCCGATCACGTCTGTGGATAAACCACTGGTCATAGTTTTCACGTTGATTTTATCTGTCTTTTTCTCGATCATATCAACAATTCTAGACACCATCTCTTCACTGCACTCGTTGATTTGGGAATACGCGTCTTTTAACTTACCAGACGTAAATCCTGGGCTCAGCTTCTGGCGCATCGTCCGCCATCTTTGCCCGTTGGCGAAGAACAGACTGTTGCCTAGCACAGATGTGGATGGGTCGATGATAAAACCGTGATCGGTGAAGTACGAGAAGTCCTTGATGAGTATCGTTTGTATTAGCTCCGGATCGCAGACCAATAGCATAGGTTCCCTCATCTGGTAGAACCCAAACAGTTTGACGTCCGGGAACCGATTGTAAATTCTGTCGAACAATTCAACTTGTTGCTCGAGTTTCAACATAATTTTGAGCGTGTTGCCAAACAGAGGTACGGGTGGCATGTATGGTATGTTTAATTTTTGCCATTTACCGTATGTCGAAGTCGAATAATAATAGAAGCTCGTGAAAACGGCGATCAAACTCAGATAGGTGACATTTTCAAATAACCAATCGGTCAGAAAAGACATCTTGATCGACTTGTATAACGATTGCAGTTGTTGGTTCAAACACTTTTCGGAAAAAATTGCAGCCGTTGCCCACGTGGAAGTTTAAACGAGTACTGCGGTGTGATACGCATTCATATTATGTAGCGTATAATACGTTAATACTCATATTGTGATTTTATAATATTTTTATTAATACAATTTGCGTGTTCCATCACTTTATGATTATTGGTTTCGTTTCGCCTATGTATGTGAAGTAGGGGATACCTTGATAATAAATAAATTCACGAGTAACATGGCTTTACTGATACTGTTCAAGAACAGACGCATAAACACACTTGATTTTCTAATTATTGACATCTTATTCAGTCAATTAAGAAACTTATATTTTGCTGTGAATACAATATTTTTTATTCATTACTTATGGAGTGAAATTTTATACTGACACAAAATACACTAAATAGAAACATGTTTTACTTAGAAATCAACAAAATATAATAGTAAAACTCATGAGCCACACGGAATTACTTCAAATTTTGACAATACATTTGACAGGAGCAATTTAATTTCCGGTTCTGAAAATATTTCGCCCATAAAATATTATATGCACATTTAAATAATGATCAACTTGTAACATGCACTTACTCATATTTACACATAGTTTATTGAATTAAGTAAAATATAAAATAAAAATGTCGTATATTATTAATTAATATTTAAGTTTTTACAGTTTACTCTTGATTATCCGTTGATTAAGGTTTCAAAAAGACAACTGATAAGTGCATTTTCTCGAATAATCCACAAAATACAATTTGAAACAAAAATACTTGGAGTATATTATTTATATTATATTATTAAAAAAAATTGTATTAGGTAAGTAATATTAAAAAGTATTTAATTACAATATTAAATAAGGACACATAACACATTTTATTTTTATTCAAACATATTATAAAAGTTGTGTAAATAAAATTATTTCATATATTATAGTAAACATTATTTTGTATTAAGTATTGTTGTGCGTAGTTCCACTGAAGACTACGGATGATAATGAGTTTAATGTATAAGTATTAAGTATGCGTTATAGTTTATATTGTTTATAACATTACTTATGCATACTCAAGGTCCGTCACTCCGTCACCAAATGGTAAGTGCCATTAGGTTGTTGAGATTTTTGTTTTATGAAAATTCTTCACCGAACAAATCAAAACGGATCAGGATATCCGGTGTATCCTAATTAGTTCCTGGGTTGTTTCAAAAGGTATATCCGAGTTGGTTCTCAGGAAAAAGTAAAAAATTGTGGCTTTCGCATAAATGTAATTTTATTTTTTATAAGTATTGGGTTCAATATATATATATATATGTTTATTTTTTTTTTCATAGGCATTGTAAATCGTCAAAATAATAATAAATATTATAATAATAATATTCTATGGAGGCACATTTTTTTATCACATTTTTTATCTAAATAATTTTTAATCTATTTCATTTGTGCTTATTATGTTGGGAAATATGTTATAATTATATTATCCGATCGTATTTCTTCTTTTTCGAAAGTGGGGAAGAGTATCAATTCGAATGTATGTTGTGTGGAATGTCCAATTCGGATGAAGCCCATTCAAATATAATTCAGCACATAAGTACTGAGATGATGTCTAATTATATATAAGAAACGTATTTGGCCAAATTCACCTCTGAGGTTTAACCAATAACTAGTGTTGATGAAATTTGAGTCCCATCAATAAATTTACTATTTATTGTTTAAAAATCTTTTAATTGAAACAAAAAAAAATATCAGAAAGAAGAAATACAAATGGTAAACATTAGTCGAGCTACAAAATGGTGTGATAATATTATGTAGGTATAGTCGTATAGATTCAACTATTAGGTATTAGAGATTAGGTATAAACAGCTTAAAACTTATGTATAAATGTTGAAAATTGTATTGGGTGTAATAAATAATAATGTACTATACTACCTATATAATACTAGTTATAGTATTTTATATAAATACAAAATAAAATATGTGTATATAGTATTATATATATATATACTATATGTATATAGCAGGTACTATTTAAATCGTTAATAATATATTTCAGGTAAAATTATAAATAATTATATCGGTAATAATAATAAGATCGCATAATAAATGTGTTGATTAAGATTATATGTTTAGCGCTTTTGAACGTCAATGTTCTAATTCTAATACATATATGCAACGAAACATATTTACCTAGCTATTTTGGAGTTTTTATAAAACACAATTTACTTATTTTTTATCTCGTCCTAGCACATATATATACAGCTTCTGTCAGATAGCTGCTGTATAGTGTATTCAAAATGTTAATATCTATATTATTTATACATCTTGCACCCGTTAAACTAAAGCGGCACTATCTGAATGTTTAAAAGAAGTAATTCTGGTGTCAATTTTTTACAGCTGTTTTCTCTCACAAACTTCATATTCAATGTTAGTAAATGGTATAATAATCGATTATACCTACATCACAACTAGTATTCTAAAACTCACCAAAAATTGCATTTAAAGTTAAACTGGTATACTGGTTGAATTTTTATTGTAGTTTTTGGTTAAAAGCCTTATTAACGTATTGTTAAGTTTGATACATATATATATATTATTTAATAATCAAATATATATTATTATATTCAAATAATTTGAAATAGTTCATAGTAAACAAAAATATTTCAATATGAGTGTGACAAGAATAATATGAAATATTGGCAAATAAATAAGTGAATATACATAAAAATACAAGGTAGAAACATGGATATATTTTTTTATATATTTTTGATCATAGTATTCTCTAGTAAATACAAATAACTTATACTTAAACAACGTCAGTAGAGTGATTATTTCTAACGTCATTAGTAGCTTGAGGTACGGTTGTTTCCCAATACTATTTAATGCCCTACCATCATCATTTGTTTTTTATTATCGATGTGTTCCTTAAACATCATAGACAGTTTTGTAACATAAAAAATTATATTCAAAATAATAATCATAATATTTATTATTATTTTAATACAAAACAAAATTAAAATTTTCAAAAATACAAAAAAAAAATCAAACTAAAAAAAAACTTTACAATTACCATTAATCTAATTAATACCGTTTAACAACATAATAATATAACTATTCAAAAACATCCAAGTGAAAAAAAAATTAATTAGGATGAGCATTGCGATAAGAAGAAATAATCATTCACAAAATATACTAACAATATACCTACCATAATATGATTCTCAATAGAACTGTGATTACGACACTGACACAAAAATGTACCTGTGTAGTCGAGTGGGGCACACTTGTATCCCAGCCAACTCCGGCCAGAATACAAAGAACATAAAAAGGCCTACACAAAAATTCAAAATAAATAATTTTAAATATACCCATCTCGGAAAGGTATAGGAGAGTTTGGATAGATACTATTTATCAATAATTTTGCTAAAAAACTTTGACTGTACAACACTGGTTTACATATTATGTACCAATCGTAACTAACGAAAGATTAATATTCTGTAATCGGTCTAAATTTTAACACTAGGCCTCTTTTTGGTGATATTACTCCTGGTTCACTTGTTATTTCTAGGGGAATTTCTGTTTGTTCACACGGTAATACTTCAAATTTTGATAATACATTTGTCAGGGCCAATTTCATTTCTGATTCAGCAAATCGTTTTCCTAAATATATATTATAATATACGATTAATATTTAATAATATAAATTACACATACATTAACACTTATAATTTATCAAAGTGTGAATGTTATAAAATCATGAAATAATATAACAATATACCTAATAATACAAATAAATTATAAATAATATTTTTACCTATGCACACTCGAGGTCCGTCACCAAACGGCATGTAAGTGCCATTTGGTCGTTGAGATTTTTGTTCCGCAGAAAACCGTTCCGG
Organism: Myzus persicae; assembly: GCF_001856785.1. Lineage (NCBI taxonomy): Eukaryota > Metazoa > Arthropoda > Insecta > Hemiptera > Aphididae > Myzus > Myzus persicae. The sequence goes on along the minus strand of NW_019103005.1, from coordinate 276,543 downwards.
ATCAAATCTCAGCGGATCTGGATAATATTTTGGGTCTCGATGTATGCTAAACATTGGTATAATGAGTTTTTGTCCTTTTTCAATAACAAATGATTCATCTGGTAGAGTGTACGTTTTTGTAGCCACTCTCATTAAAACTTGTGCAATGGAGTATTTGCGTCCGGTCTCTAAAATAAAATAAACGACTCAATCAAATATATGTTTCGCTACGTAATATTAATTGCTTGCAAATAATTTTTATATATTTTTATCTTATATTGCAAAATGCATAGAAGATTATTGGAAAAATATTATACTTCGACAATGTCAACAAAACTGTAAATGATTTTCACTTGTTACTATTGATTAGATCAACATAATAAAATCATTGAGCCATTAAAGATTAAATGGATATGGTAATATTATTATATTAATTTAATCGGAATAAAAATTATTGCTTAAACTTTAAGATGACGTCGTAACTTAAAGTGTGGGTTTCATTTTACTTACGCATTAAACAATAATTGTACGTTTGGCAATTATAATTTATTATGATTAGCTTTTTAATGGAATCATGATCATTCAAGGTTCATTCATTCATAATTAACTCTAATAATGAAGTCTTAAACTAAAAAAACTAGATTGGAACTGTTAAAAAATTTTTTTAGTGTATTATGATGTATAAGTGGCAAAGAATAACAACAGGAGCGTATAGAGCAGAATGATAGCACAAATGTAATACTCTTATTTTGGAATATTGCTTTACCTTCTAATGCCATGTTGGTGTAATTGAGGTCCGTCAAAAAATCGTTGTTTAACTGTCCATCGTGTTTTGATTTCATCGAGCATATCTCCGCACGTATTTTGTCTTGAATCTCTTTGTTTAGCGCCAATTCGTACAGGCAAAAAGATAACATAGATGCAATGGTTTCCGAACCAGCAGTGAAAAAAAGAATTGCATTACCAATGATATCAGCGTCGGTGTATTTATCTGCAAACAAGGGAATAAAAAATAAACTATAATTTTTATTGCTATTGTATATTGACAACATGTCTGTCATACTAAAAAAATTAATGCCATAACACTGACGTAGTTGATGCGTGATAATATATGTCTCTATATACAGAACGGAAGTGCGTGTTGCTAGTTCGAATTCCTGACTATTAAATTCAAATTTTGAAAAGAAAAAATTGGAAACTAGTATACAAAATCAAAAACAAAACTAAAATGTTCTAATATTGCTGGAATTGAAAAATTGAAGCCAAAATCGAAATTGTTTCAACCGGTTTCATCCCTGATTTTTATAATAGCTATAGTTAAAAATAAATGTAGTATAAAATGTGTTGTAGGTATTATAAAATATACAATTTTTATAGTAACGAAAATTTAAAACATGGTTTCTAATAAGTAGTTCATATAATAACCAAAAAATCTAAAAATGAATACACATAGTTTTTTTTATAGATTTTACAATTAATTTAGCATTGCCCATATTTAAACATATTTTCTAAGAAATCTCGGTTTTCCATCATAATTTTAAGTTAGCTGTTCTAATGGTCATATGATTATTCAATTTATTTTATAAGTTTTAATTAACTTAGTTCTTATGTAAATAACTATAAATTGTGTTTATATTATAATTTGTACTATGTCATTTAACAGTAAATAATTGAACCATATTATAATATGGAACCTATCATGTTTGAATACTTTATAATATTCATTATGAATGTTTAAATTGTAACATTTTATATTTTGTGACTTAAATGGACTGAATTATATTTTTAATTTTTTTATCAAGTTGTTCTACTACAAAGTATTCATTATTTTTTTCTTATTTAGACTGAAAAATGAAACTATACTGTCAAATTTGTCTTAATAAATCTGATAAAATTCAAATTCACAAATACCAAATTTACCCAATATTGCGCGTTTATTAACAATTTTATGAACCAGGTATTTTACCCAATTCATATCAAACCAACAAAAAAAAGAAATTTTAATTTTACCATTATGTTACTTTAATACTACTTAAACCTTTTATTGCATCATAAACAATACCTTCAGCGGATGAGTTTTCGTTCAACACCAATTCTTTACGTGCTTGTATCAGAGTCTGTGTCAAATCGTTTCGGATAACGTTGTGCTCTTCTCGGTAGTTGATGACGTCGGTGAACACGTTATGGAAAAAATTGATGGATTCCACCGGTAACATTTGTAATTTAAACAGCTTGATTACCAAGGGCCAGATCGTGGTTATTGCCTGGACAATAATTTGTTTAGTGGTTCTCTGGAAAATTGTCTTAGCGTATCGGCGGAATTCCGAATCGTCGTTCTTGATCGTGTCCAGCTTCATTCCGAATGCACACGTGCCGATCACGTCTGTTGAAAAATTACCGTTCATCGTTTTCACGTCGATTTGGTCGGTCTTCTTCTCGATCTTATCGACAATTCTAGACACCATCTCTTCGCTGCACTCGTTGATTTGGAAATACGTGTCTTTTAACTTACCAGACGTAAATCCCGGGCTCAGCTTCTGGCGCATCGTCCTCCATTTTTGGCCGTTGGCGAAGAACAGACTGTTGCCTAGCACAGATGTGGATGTGTCCATGATAAAACCGTGATCGGTGAAGTGCGAGAAGTCCTTGACCAGTATCGTGTGTATTAGTTTCGGGTCGCAGACCAATAGCATGGGCTCCCTCATCTGGTAGAACCCGACCAGTTTGACGTCCGGGAACCGATTGTAAATCCTGTCGAACAAGTCACTTGGATATTCGAGTTTCAACATAATATTGAGCATGTTGCCAAACAGAGGCACTGGCGGTAAGTATGGTATGTTCAATTTTTGCCATTTACTGTACGTCGAGGTCGAATAATAGTAGAAGATCGCGAAAAGGGCGATCAGACTCAGATAGGTGACATTATCAAATAACCAGTCAGCCAGAAAATACATCATGATCGATTTGTATTACGACTGCAGTTATCGATTCGAACGCTTGTTGGAAAATGCTAAGGTAATACAGCCTTCTTGAAAGTTCAAACGAATAGTGCGCTGTGATTCACATTCATATCTTACTCCAATACTCTATTATACTGTTATTATGAGCTTATAATATTTTTTAATACAATTTGCGTGTTCCATCTCTTTTATGATTGTTGGTTTCGTTTTGCCTGTGTGTGTGGAGGAGGGGATACGTTGATGATTACTATATTTACGAGCAATATCATTCGACCGACACGGTTTCATGAACACATGCATACACTTGATTTGCCAATTATTGATGTTTTATTCAGTAAATTAACCAGCTGAAATTTTGCTGTGGGTAAAATATTTATCCATTATTTAATAAAGAGTGAAATTATATATGGACACAAAATACAGGAAATAGAATAATTGTTTACCCAGATTTCAACAAAATATAATTATTGAATGACTCACGAGCCAGGACCATCTTGTTTTTGGTTTTCGGCTGACAATTCAAACTGTGCATTCCCAGTTGGTTATTGATTTACAGTGAAGTCTAATTATACACAAATTTATGTACTGATATAATCAAATTGGTATCTCTCTCTATTTGGTTAAAATGCATTATTAATTTGTTATAATGCTTGATATTAATTTTTTGAAAATCAAATGCATATTTTATTCCAATAAGTAATGACTAATAAGTGATAACTATAAACAAATAGTCAGTCTACCATATAAACAGAAATATACTAATCAATAAGCCCACAAAACTTGTATGATAATAACTGATAGTTAATTACCTGCTGTGGTTTATATAGTAAAACCAAGCAGTTGAAAAATGTTGAAAATAAGTCTCAATAGTGAAACAAGAAGAATTTGAAATATTAACGAGACAAAGGAGAATATAATATGATAGTGGCGTGGTGTCTACTCTCTCCGAGTGAACACACTGGCCGGCGCTGCTAGATCCCGGATGGGTGACCACCCGCGATTTTTAGTAACTAAATCTTTACCATACATACAAATATGTGTTCCAGATCAACGGTACCTCCTCCCCTACAAACAGCTAATGGCCATTTACCATTCAGGGCTTTAGATCAATAGAAAAAAGAATATATATATATTATACACTAGGTGTAGCTGTATGGGACATGTATATATCTTTATATTTATTATTTTAATTTTTAAATGTTGAAATCGGCACTGTCGTAGTTGTTTTTGCTATTCATTGTTTTGAGGCATTAACTACGATGTTATTAGCTTGCGTCACATGTTTTAATTTCCATTTTATTACACTAAATGAAATTACATTAAATTACTTAATCACTATTATATTGGTACATTGTTTTTTTTTTTTTTTAAGAAATATTTTTAAATTCAATGATCCATTCCAGAACTCCAGTTCTGTTTCGTTGATCAAATTCATTAATTTTCTCAGCGTCCCGGCAGTGGATGCCAGTATCTCATACAGAGAATCTGGTAGTTCCTGTTTTATGCTCATTTCATTGAACTGGTGGCATTCGTGGAGTATGTGTTAGACCATAACGGCTGTCCTTTAAGTATAGCATGCGAGGGTGGTTCTTCTATGGCAATGAAAAGGCCACGTGTCGTGGTCAGTAAATTATAATCCTAACGTGTTAGGTATGCGTAATTCATGTTTATAATAATATTAGATACATCTGATAAATATATGCACACACATAAAACGTAAAATGTATCAAATTATATAACTTAAAAAAATTACATTATGTCATATTAAAAAGTATTTAAAGACAATATTAAATAAGGACACATTTTATTTTTATTCAATCACATGATACAAGCTGTGTAAATAAAATGATTTCATAATATTATAGGATATGTACATAAGTAAATATTATGTTTATTAAGTATTGTTGTGCATAGTTTCGCTGAAGACTATATGGATGATAAAGAATTTATTGTGTAAGTATTAAGTACTTATACATAATTACATTACCTATGCACACTCGAGGTCTGTCACTCCGTCGCCAAATGGCAAATAAGTGCCATTAGGTGGTTGATATTTTTGTTCCACAGAAAATCTTTACCTATCGAATCTCATCAGCTATGTACATCATTTTGGGTCACGAATCACAATGTAAGCGGAACATTGGTAGGTATTATGAATTGTTAACCTTTTTCAATAAAAAATGATTTATACTAGAGAGTATGGTTTTTTTTATTATTGATATTTACATAAGCCATCGGCTGATCCGGCCATTAGTTTGACATTAACTTAAAATTAGTTTACAGTGTTGTGATTACATTGCGGTACTACTTGGTTAAGTTGTATAATTGTATTTCTTTTATAAATTGTATGATGTTGGTGGTGTACTTATTTGTTGCCAATCTTATGATGCTAAAACGTAATGCAATATAGTACTTGGGAGCCGCCTCTAAAGTACGATAAACAACCCATTAAGATGCTTAACCTATGTATTATTAATTGTCTACAAAACAAATAATTTTTATATATTTTTATCTTATTTTACTAAGTATATGCAAGATTATTGAAGTAAATATTATGTTTCGACAATGGTAAAGTATTGCATCAGTACGACATTTAAATCGTCATTATATATTGTATATACGTCATACGACGCAATCAAGAACAACCAGGCACTTATAGATGATTGGTAGTATAATATAATATTTTTTTCGAAATTTTTAATACCTTCTAATACTATGTTGGTATCTATAATAGAGGTCTTTCAAATAATCTTTGTTGTCGTGCTTTGATTTCATCGAGCATATTATGATTTATTTATTAGTTTTGATTTTGCATGTTTAGTGCCAATTCATACAAGAAAAAATATAGTAGGTATAGATGACACGGTTTCCAAACCAGCCGTGAACATAACAATAGCTTTTACTTATGATATAGGTGTCGGTGAATTTATCTACAAACTATATATTTTTAAAAAAAAACCCTAAAATATCATGACTATTATTGTTGTTATTATTGTATATCTGTAGCATGCTCATTGTTCATCATAATTTATAAATTAATTATACTACTGTCTTAGTTTATCCTACGTTGGCTACGTTATTATGTGTAGTGGTGAAAGGATGTATACTACTTGTAACGTCTTGTGAATAAATATTTTCTGTAGACTCTAATAAGCTTCTACGATAAATTATTAAATGTAATAAATTATGGCGGCACACAATGACTATCGACGGCATGGCATATTATAATATAATATTATTGACGTACATTAACCCCCCCCCCCTCTAACCAATCTGACTTTTATAATTTTCTTTGCACTATTATTTAGTACTCAATTCCTATTTCGGAATTCCCAACCAAATTACAAATAGAATAATCTTTTAAAAGTGGGTAAGTGGGTATCGTTCTGCTGCAGTACATCAGATGTCTAGAGAATATCTGCAATGGAGGTGTTAAATTTTAATTTAATGATATAGAATCATTGTATAAGAACAACGATGCTGTGTGAAGATGTGATTAAAGTAATTTATATTACTGTTGCATTAGTACTACAATAAGGTGGAATTGAGGTTATTTGAAATTAAAATGTTCATAAAAAATATTGTGACCATGTTTTTTCAAATTTTTCAACTGTCATTAGAACAATATATTAGGAGCCTTGTATTCAAATTTCAATCTTTTTAACCTGACAAATAAGATTTTATGAAACTGAAGTTAACAGCTCAAGACAAGTCAAAATATTTTTAATATCGTTTTATATTGTTTCTGTACATAATTGCAATAGTAGTTAAAAAAACAGTATGTTAATAATTCCAATATTTTTCTATTAATGTTATAAAAAAATTGATTTTTAAATGTTCATATTATTTATATTCTAGCTGGTATCGTGCACTTCGTTGTCCCTTTAAAAATGCCAACTCTATATGAAACTCGCTGGTAATGACGCGAGCAGTATATTATTAGGTAGGCAATCTACCTGAAGTGGATTTCGGACCCCCCAAATAATATGTTTTATTTAAATACTAGCTCTCCGGGCGTCGTTGAAGGAGACCCTCAGACCCCCCGAGAGGGCTGAAAGTGGATTTCGGTCCACCGACACTGAGTCGTTGCAATTACGAAAGTCGCGTCCGTAGTTGGGTTGAACCTCAAAAGTCAGAGAAGGTGATAAGGATTTGTGATAAGAGGCTTTGGAGGTGTCGTTTCGAAGGCGGGAACGTTTGAAAATCTAGAAAGTTGTGATTGAACGGATTGATAGTCGATACGGTCCAGTCTTGTTTTACCAATATAATGTTTTACTTCTTTAGCTTTTTTTCTTGCAAATACATAAATAATATTTGTAAATATTATGACAGTTAATCATAAGGAATCATCGTTCAGGAATACAAATAATGTAAAAGTACCTAACTAATTATGATTAATGCTCAATGATTGGTCTAAATTTTAATACAACGCCGTTCTTTGGTGAAATTAATCCTGATCCACTTCTTATGTCTAGTGGGATTTCGGTTTGATCACATGGTAGTACTTCGAATTTTGACAGTATTTTTGACAGGACCAATTTCATTTCTGATTCGGCAAATCGCTTGCCTAAATACAATATAATACACGAATTGAAAAAATCGATCGTCCGTTACACTACACATTCATTTATCAATGTACAATTTACTATGCATACGAGTGAAGTTCATAATACGATAAAATTAGATAAAAATATGAATATAAATTATAATATTACCTAAGCACAGTCGAGGTCCGTCACCAAACGGTATGTAAGTGCCATTAGGTTGTTTAGATTTTTGTTCCATAGAAAACCTTTCCGGATCAAATTTCAATGGATCGGGATAATACTTAGCATCACGATGTATGTTGAACATCGGTATGATGATCTTTTGTCCTTTTTCAATAACAAATGATTCGTCAGGTAATGTATATGTTTTTGTAGCCACTCTTACTATGTTAAATGCAATGGAGTACTTGCGTCCAGTTTCTAAAAAACGTTAAGTGACAATTTGAAATTTAGGATTATTAGTTACGTTATATTAATTGCGTACAAAATAACTTGCGTATATTTTTATTTTATTTTACAAAGTGAGTATAAGATTTTTTCATTTTTAAGATATCAACGGTGTGGTTATTAGCTTGTTTTTACTAAACCCAGGGGATTAATACTGTACTAGTAGGGGATTGGTTCAGAACACGTGTACACAGAACGAAGATTTGTCACTAAAAACCCTGGTGGTCACCAATCTTGGAACAGCTGACGCAAGCTGATGCTTGACCTTAGCAGACGTTAGTGACTATGGCCAACCACTATTATAGTACACTGCACCACCCCCCACAAATAAGGTTATTGACGAAAATGTTATGTTAAGTGTCAAAATATTACAACAGAGTTTCACCAATTTCTTTTGATTAGAAATTTAGTTTAAACACTTGGATTTAATTAGTACAATCTCTCACCTTCTATTTTTATTTAAATTGTATTTGTTTATTTTAAGTTTTTTCATCTACGTATAATGGTGCTAAAGTCATTTGCAAACAAAAGGAATAATTATTATTATTTTTTATGTATCAAGGGAACAGCTTTACTTGTTTTTTTTTGCTCAATTAGTTGCCTTACAGGAAAAATTCTAATGTCAGTAGAGTTATCCAATATAAGTTATTTTTTGTTTCCTAGAAACTGAAATATTTTATAGGGAGAATTGGACTTTGACCCTTAGTTATTTTTATAAACTCTATAATAAAATTTTGAGTGTTATTAATTTTCAAAAATTTTATTTAATTTTAATTTTTTAGTTTTAAGCAACGTAATCAATAATCAAATTCCATTGCACTCTGTAGAAAATTATCTACGTCTAAGAAAAAAAAAACTATTTAAATCGGATCAAGTGCTGGAGTTTTTCCTGTAAACCGTGTTTTTAACAAAAATTCACTCTTTTCATTCATGTGTGCTGTTGACACGACGTGCGTGCCTACAATATGTGCTCTGGTTCTACGGGTAAGACCATACTCTAATACTCTCACTAATGATCATTTATGATTAACACAAAGAACCCAGAATTGCATATTTTCTAAGTATTATTCGTATAATGTTATATTTATTTAATCAAAATAACGTATTGCTCTAATCGTTGAAACTCTAAGAGAAATTCATGCCGTATATTAAATTGTCTCTGTGTAACTAGCATATAACTTACAACTCCGTTTAACGCATAACGTACTAAAATGTACTTTCAGCAGTTACTATTTTGTGTTGTTAGCTTTCATTTGACGTATTGACAGTTTTTATAAATAGTAAATTATTAGAATATTATCTGTGTACCCTCGTTGGTTGTTACGATATTTTGCTGTATGTACTCATAACTCACTTACAAAGTTACAAATTAGTATATCGTAAAAATCCAATATTCAAGGCTTCGCTAACAACATAAAATTAAAACTGCTGAAAGTAAATATTGGTATATCATGTGTTACTAAGACAGAATAATTTGACGTGGGTATGACATTCTCTGAAAAAGAAATATTTAAAATATTTAAATAGTCATTACATATTGTATAAACGAAGCAGGATATAACAACCGAAGCCCTTAGAGTTGAATGATCATATAAAATAATATTATTCTCGACAATTTTAATACCTTCTAATACCATGTTGGTGTAATGGAGGTCCATCAAATAATCATTATTTAACACTCCATCGTGTTTTGCTTTCATCGAACATATCTCCTCACGTAATTTGTCTTGAATTTCTTTGTTTAGCGCCAATTCGTACAGGCAAAAAGATAGCAAAGACGAAATGGTTTCCGAACCAGCGGAGAACAAGAAAATAGCGTTACCGATGATGTCATCGTCGGTAAATGTATCTGCAAAAAAAAAGGTGTTAATAAAACTATTATGTTTGTACACCTGAATGATACCGGTCTATAGACATAAATCATATCAATATGTAGGTAATATAATTAATTATATTATTGTATTGAATATTTAAATATTTATTTTTAGGCAGTTAGTTTAGTTATATTTTTTGGAAGTATAATATTATTATTCAAAGATCAGTATAATACAAAATATATAAAATAATAATTAAAATATGTATTTACTATGCTGAAATAATAAAATGTTTTTCCTTAGAATAATATTGATAATATTTTAGGTAGAAATAGCAAATGTACAATTTTTACATGTGACTGATTTGACATAATTAATTATTAAAGAAAATAATTACCTACATGTCCCCTTTGATATGTGTTATACATACTGAAAATCTAACTAATAATAAAAAATCTTCAAAAGTGTAACAACTTCGCTGTATAGTAGGTTGTCGATTGTCGATGACGACTGAGAAGTATCTGTAATTTAGTAGTATATACAGTATTGTACATTACTTTCTATTACTTTTTTGAGGGAAATAAGGACATTTTAATTTAACCGTTTATTTAAATATTATCTATTTAGGTACATGTGACAAAATAGTATTTTATGTTATCGAATAATAATAGATATTTTCAAAGTATTATCTCTATTATATCATCAAATTTAAGTTAGCTGTTGAAAGTTCGTGAAAATATATTATAATTATTTTTTTTTTACAAAGTTTGGAGGCTTGACTGAAGGGTGCGTCCATTGACACTACTTCAAACTGGAATTATTTTTTTATAAATTTACTGGTTATAATATATAGACTTATTATTATGTTAAACTTCTTTTTTTCCTAATTATCTACCTATATGCCTGTTAATATATTAAGTTACGTAAAATACTACCTTAATTATTATATCCTGGATCATATTACCTTCGGTGGTCGAGGTTTTCTTTAACACCAATTCTTCACGTGCCTGAATCAGGGTCTGCGTAATATCGTTCCGGACAACGTTGTGCTCTTCACGATACTTGATAACGTCGACGAACACCTTATAGAAAAAATTGATAGCTTCCTCCGGAAACATTTTAAGTTTTAAAAACTTGGCCACCTTGGGACAGGTCATCGACAGCAACATTACAAACATCTGTTTCGGAGTGTTCGTAAAAAGCATCTTGACGTACCGTCGGAATTCCGAATCACCGTTCTTGATCGAGTCGAGCTTTAGGCCAAACGCGCAGGTGGCAATTACGTCTGTTGAAAATCTCCCGCTTAATGTTTTCAATTCGATTTGGTCGGTCTTCTTCTCGATCGTTTCGACAATGCTAGAGACCATTTCGTCGCCACATTCGTTGATTTGGCTGTACGTGTCCTTTAACTTGCCGGACGTGAAGCCTGGACTTAGCTTTTGCCTCATGGTCCGCCATTTCTGGCCGCTGGACAAGAAGAGACTCTTGGCCAGCGGGGACGAGGACGGGTCTATGTCAACACCGTGGTCGGTGAAGTACAAGAAGTCCTTGGTAAGTATCCTGTTGATTAGCTCCGGGTCGCGGACCAACAGCATCGGCTCCATCATCTGGTAGAACCCGGACAGTTTGTGATCCGGAAACTGGTTGTAAATCTTTTCAATCGTGTCAATCTGATGTTCAAGTCTCGTCATCATTTTGAACGTGTTGCCAAACAGTGGCACTGGTGGCACGTGCGGGATTTTCAATTTTCGCCATTTACCGTACGTCGAAGTCGAATAATGGTAGAATAAGGCCGTGAAAATAGTGATCAAACTCACACAGGTAACGTGGTTGATCAAACAGTCGATCAGAAACGATATCATCATAGACTTGTTTCAAAGCAGCGGAATAGTTGTTGATTTGAACGTTTATCGGAAAAAAGCACGACAGTCACCACCTTCGTTCAGAAAAAAACTGCACGATGTGGTACGCACATATTAAGCATGTTGGTTTCACGGACTTAATTTATGTCTATCTCTTTCTCGATTATTGGTATAATTTTGCCTGTGCATGGAGAAGAAGGGATATGTTGATGATAACAAAATATGCGAATAACGTCATGCGTTTGATCTCTACGGTTCGAGAGTTTAGACTGTAGATAATAGACAATTGTAGAGTAATGTAATAATATTTGAGTTTTTAACTCTTTATAATGTTATTTATAATAATTTTATACTGTTGTACAATTTTTTTTTACTTTTTACTTCGAAAATAAAATAAAAGATTCCTCATGATATTTCTTTTATAAAAATGTAAAAAAAGTTATATTATATAATACAGCTGCTTGATTTTTTATGGGTGATGCGATATGTTGACATTGCTGGGTCAAAATGTTTGTTGAATATACAGTTCCAAAGTTCATGAGTAGCCAATTTACTTATTAAAATGATCAAATATACATTGTCTCAGTATTATTTTATAAACTTTGACGTTTTTTTGAACATTTTTATAACATTGGACATTCACCTGTAAATTTACCCTGTTTTTCTTAATCGATTTTAGATATTTTATTATAATTAAAAATAGAATAGCATATATAGTGTAGAATCACAATTTCTTTTCTAGACATATGAATTCCCAATTTTGACGAAATTACAAATTTAAAAAAAAACTCCCGTGTTTAGTAATTTTGTTGTACTACTTGTACTTCAAAAACATGTATTTTATTAAGTATTTTAATATACGCAATGGCATTTTCAAAACATTTAGATTAATTTTAAAATATAACCTATTTATACCATAAACTTACCTCACAGTGTTCTTCGGTAAGTTAATATTGACTCAAGAGTTAATAAAAATAATATAATATGATATAAATATATGCTATTATGTAGTAATTAAATATTAATAACAATATAAAAATATATAAATGTAATGTAATGTAATGTAATGTAATGTAATGTAATGTAGTATTCGGTAAAATTTAAATAAATTACTTTAATAGAAAGATTGTTCGAAAAGACAGATTTTTCTGTCTTTCTTAGAAAGATATTGTTGAATTTGTTTTATACCTAATGAGTTTTTTAGTGGTTTTTATTGTTATTAACAAACATAATTGAATACTGGTCATAAGGCCTGAAACTGTTTACTTAAAATATTCAAGAACTATTGTGATTATTTCAATATTTATTAAACTTGAAGTTTAATAATATCAACAAAACCTTACTTAATAGATATTTATAGGAATACACTATACGGATATGAATATGCTTTCATCATGTTATCTAATAAATAAATACTTCGAATTTACTCTTGGCGTTGTTATAATATTATAAAGAATAGAAGTGTTATTAAACGCTTCTTCATGTTTTAATGACTATGTCGGTAATTGAACACTCAAATATATTGTGTATACACATATTTTACAGTAGAAAAAAATGTTTCGATATTTAAGTTTGAGTGTGATTTTAATGGAAAAATAAGACCTTATATTGGTACTTTTTAGAGGTTAAATTTCAAATAAATTTTTTTATTCAAACAAGTGAAAAACAGTCATCTTAAATATTTAAAATGTGCAACAAAAAATGATACTAGCATTTTCTATATATGGTATTATTTTTAAAATATTTTGACTCATTTGTCTACTTATTAAACATTTCACATTCGAAATTTCAACTTTTTTTTCTATAAATATCGACGAAAAATTTATTGACAAATGTTTATCATTCAAAAAGTTTTTAAGTTTCATACAAGGTTCCTATTATGTTGATATTATAGTTATTTGAAAACATTAAATATACTCAGGCACGATTTTTTTCGATACATTTGAAGTTAAAATGTTGTTTCTATAAGATTACTAAACAATTTAATATCTTTAAGAAATGTTGAGCAGATTCATGTTTATGTTTTTAAGACTAATTCTTTAAATTAAAGTGGAACATTGACTCACTTAATATCACAGTTTTGTTTTGTACAATATACAATGTACATTTAATGTGGTTGATAAGGTTTGTGGGTTTATAACATTTAACTATCTGTGATTAATAGTCTTATAGATGAGTCAATGTTGATTTGAAGTTGACTTTGATTCATAATTGCAGTGGCTGGGTGGCTCTCAATTCTACTTTTCTTGTAATTATAGTTAAAAGGGTTTAACTAATCACGTGATTATCGTAGTTATAACTGGTCGACGGTATAGATCATCAAAAAAGAGTTGTAGATCATTATAATAAATATAGCATCACAAGAATATTGTATAAAAATATTAATATTAATATTAATACATTTCATTTTCATTGGTATTAGTAATTTATTTTTATTTTTGTCATAATTTAGATTAAACTATTTTTCAACTTCAATTGCTCCCAGCCCCACCACTAAAATACCTAATAGATTTGTTTGATTATTAGAAAGCAAAAAGTGCTAGAAGTTTAAAATTGAAATATTTTTACTAATTTATTTTTAGAGACAAGAATAAAATGAATCTATAAAATAAATATATTATTAATATAATAAAATCATGTTTAAATTTAAGACGGCGCGTTATATAGGCAACTTAGGGACATTGTTTACAGTAACATAAATTATTAAGAGGACGCTATACCCGCATGTGTTGTCTCCGTCTTACAAGAGCGTAACATATCAATTTCTACGTTCAGCAGATCACGTTTAACTCGGTTAGTTTAAAAATTAGAGTGAATTGACCTCTTATTAAAATTAAAGGTGAGATTATTACGAAGGGCTTCTAATGGGCTTTTTATTATATTTTAATTTTAAAGAGAGATATGAGTATTTTAAGTTGTGCAAACAATTTACAATTTATAAATACTCATAACTCTCTTTAATAGTAGATACCAAACAACAACACAATATAATTAAATATACTGCACCCATAATAGATCTTATCAATCGCAATAAAGTAAAAATAAAAACCATACAAATCAACAAAAAATACACAATAAAGTTTTTCGACAGAAGAAAAATGTTTTTATCGACTTGAGTTTAAAAAATAAAAATAATTGAAAATTTTTATATTCCTATAAAAAGTTCAGCACCAATCAAAATAAATTAAAAATTGTATGGTGTATAGAAAATACTTGCACAAATATTTAGTGAAAATGTCATGTATCTACGGTAATTTTGGTTAGAGTTACACTTAAAACCAAAATTGATTTTTTCGAAAACTGGTTTTGAGTAAAAATTCCCGTTTTTCCTTCATTTTTTGTTTGTTTTTCCGGTTGCTTTTAAAAACTATTGAGAACTTAAAATTTTGACCTCCCGAATGCACCTACTAGATTCACTTTCCTACCAAAAAAGTTGCTGCAGCAACATGTTGAAGAAAATCGAAGCACTTTTACTGCAAGAAACCTTGATGACAGACACAACAACAAAAATAAATAAATTAATATAAAAACACACATCATTGTGAAATCGATACATTCATCGCTCCGCTCAGAATCTAAAAATTATAAAACATATTAAAAAAAAGTATGACAATACTATATAAACAAAACATTAAAAAATTTGTTTAATAAAATAATATTATTTATAAAATACAAATTACAATAAAAATTATACTAAAGTCATTATACTACATGTCTGTAGAAAAGTCACTCGGTGATTTTGATTGAAAATTATAATAGAAACATTAAAAATATTGTTTTCTGTTTGGTTGTTTTCAGACAATTCATTTTAATATTCATTAATTTTAATTGTTTTGTGTGAATGGTCGCTTACGTAGTTATTATAATTTCTAATTCTATACCTATTAAACATTTTTATGTCAACGACTATTCTGGATGTCTTCAGACTCTAGATTGCCACAGCTATATTCTTAATGTAAGAATATTTGTTTTCTTATTATTTATTCAGTTGAAACGTTGATCTAAAATTTCACTGTCTGGTCTGAGAGTTCAAGATAAGTTATTCTAATTATCTTACAGTCTTACACTTACGCTATTTTCTCGCATCCACAAATTCATATATAATATTTCAATATTTGTATATAGTATGAATTAGGTTGATCGGATATCGAGTAAACGATGTATATATTATGGTCCAGAAATCAATTTAAATCAATGTATTCTACCTGACATAAAGAAATGCCTAATATTTTAAAAATAAAAATGTGTTTGATTTAATAAAATATAAGGTTTCAGTTGTAGATAAAAAGGTGTTGTTATTTCATTCAGATTTTTGATATTTTATAATTAAAATACATATTATACTACAATAGTTAAAGCTGGCGTAATAATAAATCAACTTATGAGTTATAAACACAACTTGTATAATGACATTAAATTACTAGTGCCACAAAAAATTGCACAGAAAACATTTCTAATATAATAGTGAACAAAGTAATTCAAATGTTGACAAAATAGTGTGTGTGTGTGTGTGTGTGTGTGTGTGTGTGTGTGTGTGTGTGTGTCTAAACCATATTAACACAATAACACATACATAAGAAATTAGTTACAAATTATTGTTATGGGATTACAAGTTTGCAAATAATACATTATTATTGTTCAATGATTGGTCTAAATTTTAACACGACACTGTTTTTCGGTGATATTATACTGGATGCTGCAACTGCTAGTTGGAGAGGAATTTCGGTCTGTTCGCATGGTGAAACTTCGAATTTTGACAAGACATTTGACAGGGCCAATTTCATTTCTGATTCAGCGAATCGTTTGCCTGTATAATATAATATTGAAATTATTACATACCATGTTTGTTCATTCACCACTGCGTGTCATGGTAAATAATACTTGAATACTATAAATTTATAAATTATATTACCTATGCACACTCGAGGTCCGTCACCAAACGGCATGTAAGTGCCATTAGGTCGTTGAGATTTTTGTTCCGCAGAAAATCGCTCCGGATCAAATCTCAAGGGATCGGGGTAATATTTTGGATCACGATGTATGCTGAACATGGGTATTAAGATTTTTTGTCCCTTTTCAATCACGAGTGATTCGTCTGGTAGAGTATACGTTTTTGTAGCCTGTCTCATTAAAATAAAAACAATAGAATACTTGCGAGCAGTCTCTGAAAACGAATAAATGACCAATTGAAATTATAGATTCCTTACGGGTTATTAATATAGTTCACAAAACTATTTTTTTATTAATTTTAATTGA
Source organism: Myzus persicae (assembly GCF_001856785.1). Taxonomy (NCBI): domain Eukaryota; kingdom Metazoa; phylum Arthropoda; class Insecta; order Hemiptera; family Aphididae; genus Myzus; species Myzus persicae. The sequence goes on along the minus strand of NW_019103005.1, from coordinate 259,678 downwards.
ATATTTCAAATTTAATAATAGACAAAATTATGGACACTGATATTCAACAGTTAATATTTTATGAAAAAGAATTAATATTTGAGTTACACATACTATATTATAATATAATCATTTAAATATAGCTAATGAATATGGATTGCTCTAACTAAAGAAACTTAAATAAACAAGAACTATACTTCAACAATTGATATAATAAAATCACATAAAATAATAACTTAGGTCCTAGGTGCATAGAACTGAATTATAATACATTAGACATTTCAACAATCATGCTCACCCACATTTTTTACTTTTATAATCAATTGAAATAAATTCTGATTTTAGGAATTTTTTATATTCCTTAAGACCATTTTTTCCAATATTCTTGAGATTTGTTTTAACTTTGTACTTATAAAGTTAATTGTTGTCCAGTAGCATTATTATTAATTAAACCGCTGTCTTTCATATGAGGAGCCCTTTTATTACCCATTTTAAAATATAATCATCAAGTAAGTAAATGTACACAAAAAGTAATATTTAAAATGACTTCATTATTGAAGAAAAAAGTTGTAGTGATAACATGATTGATGCATCACCCCACATATAATTAGCAAAATATATCGTCATACCTTCCAAAACCATGTCGGTGTAATGGAGGTCTGTCAAATAATCTTTGTTTAACATTCTATCGTGTTTTGCTTTCATCGAACATATCTCCATACGTAATTTGTCTTGAATTTCTTTGTTCAGCGCCAATTCGTACAGGCAAAAAGATAGCAAAGACGAAATGTTTTCCGAACCAGCGGAGAAAAAGAAAACAGAGTTACAGATGATATCATCGTCGGTAAATTTAACTGCAAAAAAATGTATTAATAAAACTATTATTTTTGCATACCTGAATGATGCCGGTCATTAAACATAATTTATATCAATATGTAGGTGATATAATTAATTATATTATTGTATTGACTATTTAAATATTTATTTTTAGGCAGTTAGTTTAGTTATATTGTTTAGAAATATAATATTATCATTCAAAGATCAGTAGAATACAAAATAATAATTAAAATATGTACTTAGTGGCTTGGTGAGGCGTGGTAGTACGCTCAATCTGTGGCAACACTCTGAACGTACGTACGGCCTTTGTTGCTAACACTCGGATGGGTGACCATCCGGGTTTTTAGCAACACATTCTTGCCACACATACAAACGTGTTCCAACCGTCCCCCCTCCACACATCACCAGACTAATGACCTTAGTAACTGAAGCCTTAATCAAAAAAAAAAATATGTATTTACTATGTTGGAATGATAAAATGTATTTCCTTAGAATAATATTGATAATATTTTAGGTACAAATAGCAAATGTACATTTTTCACATGTTACTTATTCGACATAATTAAATAATAAAAAAAATCTTCAAAAGCTTAACCACTTCGCTGTATAGTAGGTCGAAGGTGTCGATTGTCGTTGACGACTGAGAAGTATCTGTAATTTAGCAGTATATATAGTATTATGTAGTACTTTCTATTATTTTTTTTAGGGAAATAAGGCAATACAAATTAAAACCTTTTATTTAAATATTATCTATTTAGGTTTATGTGACAAAATAGTATTTGATATAATCAAACAATAATAGATATTTTCAAAGTATTATCTCCATTATATCTTCAAATTTAGGTTAGTTAGTTCATGTAAATATGTTTAAATTATTTTTTATAAATTTACTGGTTGTAATATAGAATTATTATTCTTGTATTAAACTTATTTGTTTTCTCAATTATCTACCTATATGTCTGTTTATATATTAAGTTACGTGTTTTTTTGTTGTTTAACTTTACCGTAAAATACTACTTTAACTATAACAGCCTGGAACACAATACCTACCTTGGGTTGTCGAAGTTTTCTTCAACACCAATTCATCACGAGCCTGAATCATTGTCTGCGTAATATCGTTCCGAATCACGTTGTGCTCTTCACGATACTTGATAACGTCGGAGAACACCTTATGGAAAAAATTCATAGCTTCCTTCGGAAAGAATTTAGGTTTTAAAAACTTGATCACCTTGGGGCAGGTCATCCACAGCCACATTACAAACATCTGTTTCGGAGTGTTCGTGAAAAGCATCTTGACGTACCGTCGAAATTCCGAATCACCGTTCTTGATCGAGTCGAGCTTTAGGCCAAACGCGCAGGTGGCGATCACGTCTGTTGAAAATCTCCCAGTTAATGTTTTTAAATCGATGTGGTCGGTCTTCTTCTCGATCGTTTCGACAATGCTAGAGACCATTTCGTCGCCACATTCGTTGATTTGGCTGTACGTGTCCTTCAACTTGCCGGGAGTGAAGCCTGGACTTAGCTTTTGCCGCATTGACCGCCATTTCTGTCCGTTGGACAAGAAGAGATTCTTGGCCAGGTTACACGTGGACGGGTCGGTGTCAATACCGCGGTCGGTGAAGTACAAGAAGTCCTTGGTAAGTATCCTGTTGATTAGCTCCGGGTCGCGGACCAACAGCATCGGCTCCATCATCTGGTAGAACCCGGACAGTTTGTGATCCGGAAACTGGTTGTAAATCTTTTCAAGCGTGTCAATCGGATGTTCAAGTCTCGTCATCATTTTGAACGTGTTGCCAAACAGTGGCACTGGAGGCACGTACGGGATTTTCAATTTTCGCCATTTACCGTACGTCGAAGTCGAATAATGGTAAAATAGAGCCGTGAAAATAGTGATCAAACTCACACAGGTAACGTGATTGATCAAACAGTCGATCATAAACGATATCATCATAGCCTTGTTTCAAAGCAGCGGTATAGTTGTTGATTTGAACGTTTATCGGAAAAAAGCACGACAGTCACCACCTTCGTTCAGAAAAAAACTGCACGATGTGATACGCACATATTAAGCATGTTGGTTTCCCGAACTTATTTTATGTCTATCTCTTTCTCGATTATTGGTATAATTTTGTCTGTGCATGGAAAAGAAGGGATACGTTGATGATAACAAAATATGCGAATAACGTCATGCCTGACTCGAGTCGATAAAAATATTTTCGCTCGGTCAATAAACTTGAAAATGTAATACAAGGTTCCTTGTAAGTTGTTATAAATGGAAATTTAAAAAGAAATTTAGCTTAGATCCATAATAGATTTTTATGAGCGTTTAAACTTATAGAGTTTTGACAAAATTCGTAAAAGTCACAAAAATTAGCAAATTATATTTAGTTAGAAATTCACAAAAAATTTCTATTTATATCTATGATTTAAAAATATTATACAGATTCCTAACAAGTTTGTCTACCTTTATAAAAATACAATTTCTACCGGAAAGTCAAATTAAATTTTACGAGCATTAAAAGTTTGCAATTTTACAACATTGGATATTCACTCGATTTCTCTTGTAGTAGTTTTTTTATTTTAATTCAAAAACAAATTACTGTAGATATTTGAAATAACACCCAATGTTTATTCCATAAATTCATAAACTTGATAACATTTTCAAGATATTTTGACTCATTTTAAGCTGTTGACAGACATTTTCAATTTTCATTTTTTTTTTTTGTATAAATGTCAATATAAAATTTTATTGGTTTAGTCAAAAAGCATAATATTTAAAACAAGACTTGATTACTTGATAACTGCTTAATTAAAAAATCTAAACAATCTATAAATACAGTTCTTTTTTACAGACATTTTAAGTTCAAATTTGGACAAAAATGCATATTAACACAAAAAATAACGTTGATCATTAGGGCTGTGAATTTAATGCACTAAAGAACCTTAAAAACTGCATTAAAAATGTCAAAAAAATGCAATAAAAATGCACTTAAAATGCAAAAAATGCCAAAAGCATAGTATAAAATTCCTTTAAAATGAATTTTAATTTAATTTTTATATTTATATTATTATTATAGGTACAGGATAATAATATACATTAGTACATTACATGCATAAAAAAGTATTAATTTAATGAAAAAAAAAACTGTTGATTGAATTTGAATTTTCTATACTTAATGCTATTCACCTGAAACATTTTTCAAAAATTTTAGAAATAAATAACTTACAAATAACTTATGTAGTTATCTAGCAATTGCCTTATTTTATCGATGTATATATTGCCTGTGTATTAATATAAATTTTTTCCGTCAATTGACGGAATTTGATTAAAAGTACTGGAAAATGAACTAAAAAAAGAATAAAAAATTCTAAAAATACACAAAATACACAAAATGACCTAAACAATAAAAAATGTCAAAAAATGTCAAAAAATGCAAGATAAAAGTTGCATAAATAGATTCGAAGTTACATAGTTCAAATTATGTACTTCCAAACTTACGTTTCACAATCCCCCCAAAAAGAATTGCACTTTCCTACTAATTCACAGCCCTATTTATCATTTTGTTGTAATTCAGTTCCAAAACAGCCCAATTTTACACAGGTATATTTAATAATTTTCTTGCATCACTGATAGTTTAAGAATAATATTAATTCAACTTACCGACTACCATACTAATAATAAGTAATAACATTATAAAATATCCTAAACTGTCATGCAGTATCCGCTCAGAATCGATTTTCGTATAAAATGATTTGTTATCATTGATTCCAATTTAATACCATCTATTACAGTGACCTCGTAGATACCTAATGTACAACATCGGGATATCCACTTACGACTTACCCGCCTTTTTTATAGGTGGTGATATATATTGACATTACTGAGTCAAAAAGTTTGATGATTTAATACACAGTTCCATATAGTTAATAAGTAGCTAATTTACTAATTCAAATTATCAAATATACATTGTTTCAGTATAATTTTATAAGCGTTTGACGTTATTTTTGATCATTTTTTACAGTATTGGACATTCGCCTACAAATTTACCCTTTTTTAATTAATCTAATTAGTCGATTTTAGATATTTCATTATAACTAAAAATAGAATAGCATAAGTATAGAAGTATAATTTGTTTTCTTTGCATATGAATTCCCAATTTCAACAAAATTATAAATTAAAAAAAAGGCTACTGTGTTTAGTAATTTTGTTGTACTACTTGTACTTCAAAAACATGTATTTTATTAATTATTTTAATATACGCATTTTAATATGGCATTTTCAACACATTTCGATTAATTTTAAAATATTAACTATTTATACCATGAACTTACCTCACAGTGTTCTTCGGTAAGTTAATATTGACTCAAGAGTTAATAACAATAATATGATGTGATATAAATATATGCTATTACAGTAATTAAATATTAATAACAATATAAAATTATATAGAATGCATTTGGTAAAGTTTAAATAAATAACTTTAATAGAAAGATCATGAAATATAATTAGTGTAATATAGGCTGACAACCCGTCTCAGCTTAAAAGTATTTTTCATGTACAATGATTTTATATTATTCTAGCTGATCCCTTGCACATCATTGCCTGTTAAAAATGCCACTTCGTATTGTCAGACCTCCCTAGGTGCATACTATACTACTATCTATATATGATTATATGAATAATATATTTTTTTTTTTTTTTGATTGTGGACACTCTGATGAGCGGCTGTAAGTGCAACTCAGCCACTTTGGTAAGCAATGTGCGAGAATCGATTTGATGCATGCTGAAACGTGTTCTGCCCGATTCACCATTAGCAACAAAAAAAATAATAATAATAATTTCCACTAAAAAATTAAGAAAATTAGTTATTAATTAAAATAAAAGTGTACATTGTACTCGCTTGTACACATATTTTATGACACGGCAGCCCGAGAAAATATTTAAATTAAAATTGATACTAATATAGTAATATTCGGTAACCATGGTATTGTTGTACTCTCGGTGTGTATTATTATTATTATAAGATTTAGATTTTCGATATTTTATAATTAAAATACATATTATATTACAATAACTATAGCTGGTGTATGGTCTAAAATAATATATCAACTTATGAGTTATAAACACAACTTGTATAATGACAATAAATTACTAGTGCCACAAAAAATGTCATAGCTTTGAAGAAAACATTTCAAATATAATAGTGAACAAAGTAATTCAAATGTTGACGAAATAGTAGGTAATTTATGTTAATAAAAGGCAACGATTGTGTGTGTGTGTATGTGTCTAAACCATATTAACACAATAACACATACATAAGAAATTAGTTACAAATTATTGTTATGGGAATACAAGTTTGCAAATAATTCATTATTATTATTCAATGATTGGTCTAAATTTTAACACGACACTGTTTTTCGGTGATATTAAACTGGATGCTGCAACTGCTAGTTGGAGAGGAATTTCGGTCTGTTCGCATGGCGAAACTTCGAATTTTGACAAGACATTTGACAGGGCCAATTTCATTTCTGATTCAGCGAATCGTTTGCCTGTATAATATAATATTGAAATTATTACATACCATGTTTGTTCATTCACCACTGCGTGGCATGGTAAATAATACTTGAATACTATAAATTTATAAATTATATTACCTATGCACACTCGAGGTCCGTCACCAAACGGCATGTAAGTGCCATTAGGTCGTTGAGATTTTTGTTCCGCAGAAAATCGCTCCGGATCAAATCTCAAGGGATCGGGGTAATATTTTGGATCACGATGTATGCTGAACATAGGTATTAAGATTTTTTGTCCCTTTTCAATCACAAGTGATTCGTCTGGTAGAGTATACGTTTTTGTAGCCTCTCTCATTAAACTAAAAGCAATGGTGTACTTGCGAGCAGTCTCTGAAAACAGATAAGTGACCTATTGATATTTTAGATTGCTTACGGGTTATTAATATAGTTTACAAAACTATTTTTTTATTAATTATTATTATTAATTAAACAGCTGTCTTTCATATGAAAAGCCCCTTTATTACCCATTTTAAAATATAATCATCAAGTAAGTAAATGTACACAAAAAGTAAGATTTAAAATGACTTCATTATTGAAAAAAATAAGTTGTAGTGATAAAATGATTGATGCATCACCCCACATATAATTAGCAAAATATATCGTCATACCTTCCAAAACCATGTTGGTGTAATTGAGGTCTGTCAAATAATCGTTGTTTAACTGTCCATTGTGTTTTGCATTCTTCGCACATATCTCCGCTCGTAATTTGTCTTGGATTTCTTTGTTAAACGCCAATTCGTATAGGCAAAAAGAAAGCGTAGATGAAATAGTTTCTGATCCTGCGGCGAAGAAGAGTATCGCGTTTCCGATGATATCCGCGTCTGTGAATTTATCTGCAAATAACAAGTCAAAAAAAAATCCGTGTAAAAAAGTGTATGTACCTGAAGCATAGTCATAAAATATAAATTAATACTAATTAACGTGGTATCCATATAATCTGATCAATGTATTATGTCTATAAGGTATATAGCAATTACGTCAATTTCAAATGGAAATTATTCCGTAAATAAAGCAGTACAGAATATGGAAGTGTATACAGTAATTATTACTATTATTATTGCAAATTATTCATCTGCAAACATGAACTTAACAAACCTAACTTTTTCAGATACATATATAATATTCAAATATTTTTATTATATTTGGAATACATTTAAAATATTTTAAAGTTTTATTTTCTGATGGTTAATTCAATTTTACTTATTTGGTAAATATTCTTCCTGAATGTTTGTAAATTTTGTTTTAACATAAAATATATTGACAGGATATCTCATTTTTTTTTCGTTTTTTTGAAATTTATAAAAAAAGTTGTGTCTATATTATAATGTATAAAATAATTTTTCCCTAATAAACCAATATTTATTTATATTTTAGAATGTAAGTGGAGTGATGATTTTACAATGATATGTGTGTGTTTCTTTTATTTTCGTATCTGAAGACATTTCTTCAGTAGAAAAAATTCTCTGATAATTGACTTTGAAGGACACATCTAACAGTAAATTTGATTTGTACTATGGTCTAAAGATGAAATGTTTTTTTAATAATTTTTAAAAGAAACGAGGGAAAATGTCATGTTTGTATGTCTATACTACAATATAAAAAAAAAATCTCTCCTGTAATTAAATTAGGTACCAACATTATAGTAATTTTTGATGTCTATGTCTGAGCATGAGAAGCACAGAGTCACTAAACTATTTGAAAAAAATGATTTCCAATCTCCTTCAGAAAATTTATTCAATACTATTATATTGACATTTAAAAAATTAATATTTTTTGTTATCTAAATATTATAATCTATTAGTTAATTATTTGTCAGATTTTCCGTACTAGTGAAAAATATATCATGTAGAGGAGGAATTTGGAACTTTCATGATAAAATGAATAAGAAAAATGTGTGCCACCAAGTTATGTATACAGTATTGATTATTCATTAATTTGTCTGAACGACGTAACTTCCACAGAAATAGAAACGGCTTGAATGGGGGACTACAGTGTAGTGCAAGTGTATTACACACCAAATATATCGAGTTTATAAAGCAACGAACATTTACAGTTAACACTCAAAAATTGTATTAATTGTAGCCTTGTAGGTCATAATATTTTGTCGTTTTATTGTGCGGATTTGAACAACAACAAATACCTCAGTACACAAATATGTATGATTATATTCAAATTTAACACGTCAACAATAAATTATAGTGTCTACTCAATAACGCGAAACACTTGACTCATACTTTGCAGCAGATCAGTGATACTTGCTTGCTTTTTTAACATAAATTTGTTCTCGGGCAGGATACTCGTTTTTCGTTTCTGACCGATTTGTTGTTGTTATAGTTACTTATTCGCATATTAATGATTCATAGGTTTTTTTTTAGGGGAAAAATATTGAGTAGCTCACTATGGGTTTTACTATGATATTAGTTATCAGTTAAGAATTTCGCTGTTTAGGCAGCACTTGATTATATTATATAGGTATTAGTATGGAATTCCTTTATCTTTGACCAAAAAAAAATTATTATTGAAAAATGTTAAGCTGTTAAACCTTAAATACTTCATTAATCATCCTAACAGTAACAATAGTACCTTCACCGGTCAAGTTCTCTTTCAACACCAATTCTTTACGCGCTTGCAACAGGGTCTGAGTCAAATCGTTGCGGACCACGTTGTGCTCTTCGCGGTACTCGAAGACGTCGCTGAACAACTTATAGAAAAAATTGGTAGCCTCTACTGGAAGTATTTGTATTTTTAACAGCTTCATCGCCCATGGACAAAACATCATCAGTATCTGGACGATCAACTGCTTCTTGGTGACTTGGAACAGTATCCTGATATACCGACGGAAGTCTGAATCGTCGTTCTTGATTGCGTCTAGCTTCAGGCCGAACGCACAAGTACCAATCACGTCCGTAGAAAAACCAGTAAACACCGTTTTCACGTCAATTCGATCGGTCTTACTGAGCGTCTCAACAATTCTGGACACCATCTCGTCACTACACTCGTTGATTTGGCTATACGTATCCTTCAATTTTCCGGAAGTGAAGCCCGGGCTCAGTTTTTGGCGCATCGTCCGCCATTTCTGACCTTTTGTGAAGAACAGACTATTGCCCAGCACGGACATGGCCGGATCCATGTCCATACCGCGGTCGGTGAAATACGAGAAGTCCTTGACCAGTATCGTATGGATCAGCTCCGGGTCGCGGACGAACAGCATTGGATCCCTCATCACATAGAATCCGAACAGTTTGACGTCTGTAAATTTGTAGTAGACCCTTTCGGACATGTCAATCGGAAGTTCAAGTCTCATCATCATCTTGAAAATGTTGCCAAACAGTGGCACTGGTGGTATGAACGGAATGTTCAATTTTTGCCATTTATCAAACGTCGAAGTCGAATGATAGTAGATTAAGCCAGTGAAAATGGTGATTAAACTCAGACAGGTAACGTTGTTGACCAAACAGTCGATCAGAAACGAAATCATGATCGGCTTGTTTAACGGTCGTAACAATTTTGAATTCGAATATTTGTCTGAAACAAATACGACAGCCGCTGTCTTTTGAGTGTAAAAGAGTACTGAGCTGTAATACGCATTGGTATCGCACGCATACTTTATTTATACTTATTTTTGTTTTCCATCTCCTCCGTGTTTGTATATAGATTTCGTTTTGCATGTGTTTGACATGGAAGGGATACGTTAATGATTACAGAATGAGTAAACAAGGTCACATTTAACTGAGATGGCGATATGATTCGTGAGCATTCGCAACACACAAACACACCATGCCAATTGATCTGCCATTTAGTCATTTGACTGACGTTTTATTCCCAGTATTTTTTTTTTTTTTAATTGTTTTATAATCTCCTCAAGTGTATCTATATATTTAAACAAAACTTACATATACCTATATTTCGATTGGAAATAAAATAAAAACATTCTTATCAATAGGGCAATATAAAATAGTTAAATAATTTACAATATTATTGTGTCTGCGTTTCGACAGACACTTCATAGAATTATGTTCATTAATTCCTTTATTTGTTTATGTTAATGCTTTCCTGCGAATTTTCTAATTACATATTACTAAATTTGTCTGTTCCCATCAGCTTGTTAATGCATTACGATGTCACTAGTTAATGATTATTAATAAGTAAATATGAATAATGTATCAGATGACCTAACATTAGTACTATGCTTGAAATGTGATTGATTGCGAGCAAGTGGAATAACAAAAATTATACTTTATGCATTAGCCGTAAAACAATTTTCCTGTATAATAAAATTTTCAAAATGTTAAGACTCTTTTTTAGTTATTTATATAGGCTATAGGTATGATAATTGAATGATTTCCTAAAATTTTGTTTTCAATTATTGTCTATCAATAGTTTTTACTCGATCAAAAAATTTTGAAGTGTAATATAAGGATCTTCATAACTTTCGTTAAGATCATGAACATTTATAAGCTATTCAGTACCTAGTTAGAATTTAATGAAAAACAAAATACTTTTATACTTAAGGTTAGAAACGTATATACAATATTCCTTATAAGTTGTCTACCAATAAGTAAAAACAAAAGTGAAATAAAAGGTCAAATTATTTTTAATGATAGTTTGAAATTTGAATTTCTTATTTTTTTAATACCGGATTCACCTGTATTTCAACTGAATTGATTTTTGACATTTTGGTATTAAAAATAATGACTGTAGATACTTTTAATTTTCACCAAATACAAATTTGATGGTACACTGCCCATGAAACGGTTTTCAACATTTTTTAATGTTTTAAGTTTTTTATAGACATTTTAAGTTTTAAATTTAAATTTTTTTCTATAAATGTCGATAAGACATTTTTCGTTGCAATCAAGGTTTTGAATATGTTTTTATTACGGAAATATAAAAATATTAATGATAGTACCTATATAGTCCACCGATTTTTTTATAATTATTTAAAATTTTGATTTTGACAACATTCATTAAATTCAATAAAATGTGCAAATAATTTTGTATTTAAAAATTTACAAAATGTTAATAAACTGTTATAGTCGAGGATTGAAAATGTAATTCAAGTTCATACTAGATTCAAAAAATTCATTTTTTTATAGAAATCGTTAGTTGAAATTCAATCAAAATTAAATAAATGAAGAATAACGATGTTAGTTATTTCGTTGTAGTTGAAAACTAGTTTTAGTACCGACGATAAATATATATTATAATGTTATGTACCTATAATGTGTGAATAAACCTGGCTTGAATTGTTACCATGTTCAATTTTTACAATGTAAGTTCGGTTATAATTCAAGTCACGAATGATTTAATGATTTCTCGTTTGACTATGGGCCCCTAATATTGAAAAAGATGATTCCCGAGTACCCAGGTGGGCCAGACCGACACTGACTTTATCTTGTAAAATGACACATGCCTACATATCAAATGTACCTATCATCCCTTATAAATACAATGGAAATGGAACATAGAAATAATATTAATAGTATAATAATTTTTATTGCATTTAAAATGTATAATATTAATAATTATAATAGATTATGGTACACTACAAAATAACAGCCTTTAAACATTTTTTTTTTAAATTACCAAGCGCATACAGTATAATAAATTAATATACATATATAAATAAGCTCATCTTAAAATTCGTATAAAAGTATTCTAATATATATTATCACGTGGGTTTGGGGTCACAGATTTTAAGGACATAAAAAAAATTAGACAATATTTTTAAATGTATAAAAGTTAAACGAAAAATGGAGTATTACTACAGTAACAATACACTATAGAGTAATAGAGTACAAATAGTACTAACATAATATTATTTATGCATTTTATTTTTAAGTCTATGTAATATCAAACTGCAGGTATAATGTAGATACAATTTATGTTATCGTAAATAACGATATACAGCTGCCGAGACTAGTCCTAAACCTCACATTCTGCATTGAACTCCGCTCCCTTTAACAATAATTGCTGCTGAGAAACCACAATACATACCAGCTTGTATACTGCATACCACATTACCACTTTACCAACTGCTTCAGTTGTATGTTTAATGCGACACGACTAGATAGGCTGAGGACAATCATATCGATGATTTAATTTGTTTGGTAATAATAGTTAAATAGGTAGGGGTAGGTTAAATATAGGTAATCACTACACTCGAGACGACTTATGGTTTTGGGAGCCCTCCTCCCCCGAAATTATATTTTACTAGTTGTACCACCACTGAGGTTAGGTATTAATATCATATATAGGTATAATGGTATATATTATCACCACATATATGTGATATGTTTTGTGTGGTATAAAATTAAAATTATTTATCGTATAATAAGGTGATAAACAATACAGAGTGATTATTTTATCGGAAGTCACCTGGCAATATGGTAGAAGATACAAGGATTTTTTCAATATCAAGAATAGAATCTTTACTGATAGTATAATAATCATAGAAAAATATTAATTAGTATATTTTTGTTAAATATTAAAAAAACGAATTGTGTTTCTCGAAGTAGATATCTTATTACAGCATGCGGCACACGATAAAATAAACACCCTGCGTAATTTACTATTATTATATTACAATAACATACACAAATTATTAAATAAAATAGTTAATTATAATAATAACATCATCATTTGCAGGGGAGGATGAGGAGGAACCGGTATACAATATATAAGTGTATTATATATCTTATTATATTGGGTGAATATTCATTGTATATTTTTCACGAACACACGTGGCGGCGTCAGCGGTGGGCAGCACAAAAATATAGGTTTATGTATAATATGATCGCATGTACAATTTAATTTTAATATAATATGACGTATTAAAAATATTTAAATCATGTCGCTCTGTAGACGCATTGGAAATTACAGCACGTTCCTCGTTCCCAATATGTTCATCAGCTTCCGCGACATGAAGTAAGGACGATCAGCTGACCCGTCGTTTCGTTCGGAGTCTTCCACTGCAACAGAATAAATATGACAAAGATGAAAATGAGTTCACACATTGCAGTTATAAAATATGTAGGTATTGCCCTATAGCTGATATTTCGTGGCTTGGCCTTTGAAAATTAAATGACCGTGCGTGTACCTTGTTTAGAACTAATTGAACTGTAAACCACGAATTTTTTTAACACATGAATTTGTGTGATTTTGACCGAATATATAAAATACAAGTATAAAATGGTATCCAATTTATTATAATAACTTTTTAATTTTCGTGAGCAAATCCGTATGAGCAAAATGCAAAATTAAAAAAATCGGCTTCGAAGTTCACATCCTCGTGTACATTATTACCTATGTACCAAATTCCAGAATCATGAGTGCTATAATATACTTAGTTGTGAATTGCTTACACCACACTTTTCACTTGACATTTTTTTTTTTTTATTTAATATTAATTTAATTAATATTTGAACAGAATATTTCCTTAAAAAATGACTCGTATCAAACTATTAACTTCAAACCGATTTTGGTTTAATTTGATAGTTTTTGATCGTCATTATATTATGTATTTATAATCTGCATATCGTTGTACTCACAAAAGCATAGGAACAGTGTGTCGACAGCGATAGAGTACACGTGGAAGAACGTGGACGATATCACCCAAGAACCGGCGGCCACAATAAACATCGGCAGCCACTTATGATTGAGGACTGGCTGATTAAAGAACTCCATCTTTTTGATTGGCTCTATTGGTTCGTAAAACTCGAAGTAAAATGCCGCGATTGTGGCACCCATGATGACGATCTTGCCCACGAAAAATATAAAATCAGTTACCTGAAACAGTACATACAATTATAATTGGTACCTACCCAACTAATACAGTATTAGAAAACGTATAATGTTACGTTTTATAATACTTTAATGGATCTTTTGCGGGGTTTTTATGATGGAGGGGTGTGGAGACTTGCGACGTCCAGTCTCAACGGTTGTATACAATATGTCATCAACTATTATTTGTCCAATATTTTTAATCCAATTTTATACTTATGATTATAACATTATTCTTTGATTTAATTATCTATTTTTTTTTAAAGAATAACATCTTATAATACATAAAATCAACCTTGCATAATGTTGAATGACAGAACTGAACTTTGCATTTTTAAATCGAAGTCTTTAACTGGTTTCATACAAAAGTCTCAACACATGAAAACTAGAAAGATTAATAATAATATTGTACAATAAAGAACGAAGAAAATGTCTTCTTAATAATGTCCAGAGATTTCGTTGGAAGTACCTATATACTTAAAAACAAATACACGAGTTGCCAAACCAACCGTACAAACCCCAACAAAACCATAACCCCTAATCCCTTACAATAACTAATGATCATGGTCGGCGGGCTCAAGACCAATAAAATATACATTATGTATATATATATATATATAAATGATTACCATATTTCATTTATAGTAATAATAATAATTGGCTATAAAAATATTACCCTGTCCAGGACCACCAGGCGCAACACGTTCCTCAACAACAGGTCGAATGCCTGTTTGGCCGAAGTGCAAAAGTTCTTCCCGTACATAGCACACATGATGTACGCGTTTCTGTTGACGAACCTCAAGAACTTGTTCAACAGCCAAAAGAAGCATCGCATGCACGTGAATATGGCTCGGGTGAACGAGTTGTCGTACTTCTTCAACTTGGTTTCTACCCACTCAAGTATCACGCGTATAAAGTTGCAGATGGCGATGATCAGAGATCCATAAGCGACTGTTCCCAAGTGGTATCTATACACAGGTAACAACGCAAGCAGACAATGAGTAATGAGTATAGGTACTTAAGTCTATTGTATTTGACTTATTGTTTACAATTTAACAACAGACAATTAATATTCAATACCTATATCAAAATACGTATTTGTATATATTCTAGAGTCAAATTTTTCAATTCTATATATTTCAAGACAAATACAATATACAATATTTTAAGATAATTCAAATAGTTTAACCAATGACTGCGTATATTCTGTTATCATTATTACATACAGCGATTGTTTAAACCAAACATTTTATAATTGGAAGAAGGTGGGTGGGTTTGATAGGAATAAGGTACAACCTAATTCATCTCAGACATATCAAAACTTCTGGATAGTACAAATCTCTTCCTTCGATCTAATATAATATGTACTAAACGTACCTACTTTTGATCGTGGGAGGTCAATTGTAAATGGTACACACCTGATTGTTTTGTAGAATGAACTCGTAAGCGAGAAGAACGGCACGTCCTTCTTGTGAAACGTCCAGTACCATGAGGTGAACGTAATGGCCAGCACCATTTGGGAGAATGCCGACACAAAGTTCATCAGCCACAACATTCCGAACACATTGAACAGCTGAAGTCCTGTGATGAAGTCCTGTGACACAGTGTGGTCGTATGCGCATTTGGCCACTCTACACATGGTATTGTTTTTGCCTATGGCGCTGCAGTACCGTTCCCATTTGGACTCTGTACACCAGTCACCGTCCTTGTAAAAAGCACATTATAAATATTAATTAGTTAATCGATTGAAAACAAGGTACAAGGTCAATACTATAATATTAATATTAGAATATGTGAGCAGTAAAATATCTAAATAACATAATGGATGGGGTTAGGTTAGGTCCGGTGTTTAAAATATGTCTATACAATATTGTGTATTGTACTATACTGTATACGCATAACAAATCGTTTATCATTCATACGACACTATACAGAAGCGACAAAATCGATAGCGCCGGGTGAAGAAGACTGGGTCGGAAAGAACCAAGTGCAAACTGAAATCGAAATTTGTTTTAGCACGTTGATCCGCCTCAGCCGGTGCTATATCGTCCGATTAAAATATAGATACACTCCTTTGTGTTAGTAATGATATAATTTAATGCAGTAAGGGCCAGTTGTACAGTCTGCGATTAAAGTTAATCACAGTTTAACCGGCCGAATTTGACCGGTTAAATATCTGTTATCAGCTGATTAAGCGTAATCGGAGTTTAATCACAGACTGTACAACTGGCCCTAAGTAGTACGAGAGTAAATTATTATTTTTTTTATACTAGCTAACTATCACAGATGCCGTACACAATATAATAGCTGATTATGTACACTTGGTATATAAGATGACCAAATACCTTGTAATAACTGTTGTTACAAAAACAGTCGTGGTCGTTGGCGAGGCCTTTGACTTTAAACACGTATAGTTTCATGGACGACAGATAAATAGCAACGATGAAAAACCAAATCAGCACCACCAAGTACAATAGCCACTGGAACACCGGGAACGCCAGTGATGTTTTTATCTCGAGTATTGCACTGTGAATAAAATAATAATATTTTTTTTAAACCTATAAATTTTCATTATTCTATGTTATTAAAATTTTAAATTTGTATTGGAAATTGCAGGGTATATTCGAATGGGAATTTCATTACTCGCATCAACATTACCAATTTATTTCAAACTATATAGCTGGGGTGTTACGCCAGTGCTGTCAGCCGATTAGCTATTTAATAATACATTCATATTTATTTGTATAGATTTATATAGTTTATTATAATCAATCCGTTAAAGCTCTGCACTTTAGTTTTTTCGTTTTTTCCATATAAGGCACGATTTTCATGTTTATTTATAATAATATAGATTATATGAATACATTATTATGTTTATTGAATATTAATCCATTAGAGCGCGCCACTTGTAATAACCTTTTATCTTTACTTCCTGTGGCCGGGAAGTATAATATTTTGTGATTTTCATATGGATACTGACTTTCATCTGATCCGGCTGAATAGCAATGTTGAATTTCAAGCGAATCAGGCGGGTAGTTTAATGATTACGAGTGTGGAAAAAAGAGACATTCATTTTTATCTATATATCGATAGATTACTTATATAGATATTATATATGTATATATTATTACAAAGGTATTATAATTATTAATTTATCGTCGTCTCACCGACTTCCTTCCACGATCAGCGCTATGGAGAGCCGTATACGTTTGCGCAAAAACACGATTATCAACAGGAGCACGACCAGAGCGACGGTCGACACGACAGTGAACACCAACCAGGTGGACTTTTTGTTTAGTTTGGAGTTCACGTAGTTGCTCCAACTCTGTCGTCCGCCACCCGTGGCGATGTCGGTCGGCTCTCCGTCTTCCGTCATCGCAGTCGCGGTATCGGAGTCGCCGAATGACACGTATTTCAAGTACGATTCGTAACTACCTGCAATACAAGACAACAGATGCATTACAATTTTGCAAAATAGAAAAATCTGCCCAGAACGTTATTTATAACACTTTTAAAGTATTATTTAATCGTGTATTATATAAAAACAGCCACCCTTTGTCGCCGCTGTATACTCTATTATGATATACCACTGTACCATCTTCTTGGTTAGGTTGGGGACGAAGGCGGTCACTATTATATTGCTATAATACTTATAATATATAACTGCATATCAAGTGTATAATACATCATAAATACAGTATGGTCGAATATCCCATTTTAGATAACAATTTAAACAAATTAATATATATCCAATTATCGTTTAAAAAAATTAAGTCCTTTTAAATAAATTAAAATTCTACTATTAAATTTGAACTTAAACATCATAATAATAAGTAATATTATTTACCTAATTAAAGTTTAAAACGTGATAAATTTAAATTTATTTTATTTTTTTGTGTTCATATTATAACTTCAATTTAGTAAAATAAACTTGTGGTAAAGGGTGACTTTTCTGTGTACACTTAATTAATGCAGTACCTATAAATAGTTATAATACACTGTGCTCAAGAAGTTTTCTAAATCATTTTAGATCAATTTTATTTTGCTTGTTGGAAAAGTGAGTAAGTGAAACTATTAGTTATTATTAGGTGCAGTGTAATAAACTTAATACGCACTACAAATCTATAACTCACCAAAAGCTAATAAACCCACAATGGCCCACATTGACATCCAAACCATTATCCAACTGAACCACCTTAGCAGCAGGATGTATGTTAGACTGAGAAAGATGGCAATCAACAGACCAACAATGATGTGTTGGTAGCTTTTTTCTAAATCTTCTATTATATGTTGACTGGCCTACGAGTACCATAAACAATTTAAATATTAATTGTTGTTAGATATTAAAGGAATTTTTTTGTAAGCGTTTATTGTTTATATAATTTAAATTAGATACCTACGAAAAATATTTTATTGTTATACAATATACATATAGTTTTATGTTTTTAAGTACATACTTCCTTCGATACTTTCAACCAATCGACCATAGCGGTTCCGTCGATAAAATTGCTCATCGCGATATTGTTGGAATTCAAAATTTGTTTTAGATTCTCCAAGTCACCGCTTAAAGTAGGAATGCAATAATTAAACACTGAAATCGTTTGAAAAATAAATTAATAATATACTCGTTGACGGTCATACAATGGTAACATGGTATTATACATTGGTTATAATTATTACATATGCATAATCAATATAGTTATATTTAAAAGATTCCGTCGAATTATCTACATATGTATGCATAGGTACTAGGTAGTTATTGTATTCGAAATTAGGTCTAAAGATTATTAACTTGAAAAAGTTCTAAATATGCACTGGATATTATATATTATGTTTATCTTATCGATGCCATCTTGAAATATATACAGATATTATTGAACAAAAATGCACCCAATCCATAACAAATAAATAATTATTATCTCTTATCGAAAAATGCGTTTTTTATTTGTTTATTACGTGAACGTAACCTGCACATCTACAACACTATTAATTATATTATTTATATGCATGTAATGCTTAATACTCACGAATTTCACTCTTAGTAAAATATTTGGCACATAGGTTGGTCGATGTAAAGTTTTTCAGCACTTCCTTCGAATTGACCAATTTATTGAGATCGGGAGAGACGCATATCAGAGTCTTCTGTATGGCCGGCCAGTCGACTTGAGACTCCTTAGAGTCCAACACTTCTTTGACTGACCATTCCGTGTTTGGACAATTTTCCACGCATACCTTTCGGAAACAGAGAGGCGGCTTATAATATTATACACATTATTTTGAAATAATTTTTGTGCTTGCGATGTGCAACGCATACGTCAGTTAGATCAGAAACCTATCCCCAATAATAAAGGTATTTCGAAACTAGAACATATTTTATCCACAATATTAGAAAAAATATGGCAATGTGATATTTAACAGTAGATTAATGTGTTGTAAATTGTAAAAACATAGTTTTTTTTTTTTGAAAAGTGATAACCAATGTCTATTTGGGAAATAAATATACCTAAATCGTTTTAAAAATGCTTGAGTCGAATGTTTTAACTATTTATACCTGAGGAGTTTGGCACCCGTGGACGAAAATCATTGGCGACGTGCATTCGGTTATGTCAAAGAAGAATAGGTACGGTTTATCAGACACGTTCTTATTACGACCGCACACTTGACCATTCGAATCTGACGGTGAAATGAACAGCTCTTGATCCGAATTTTGGTAAGCTGAAAACGGAAAATGTTGTTGATATATGATAGGAATTTAATGTAATATAATATATACAGTATATATTGACCATGCATTCACATCCTAACACTTTTTTCTTCAATAATGCAGTTAATCAAAATCTGATTTTTGGAATTTCGTAATCCTTAGGTAAACTATATTTATTCTTGAGATTTTTTATACTAACTTAAGGAGAGACATGTAGAGATACGAACTTCTGATTTACAAATAATAATCTTATTTTTCTATTATAAATTATTAATCAGATAATTTTTCTGAACATTTTGACGTATTTAAATCAAAATTCAAGTAGTTTTCTATAGTTGTTTAACTGTGTGTACTAAGGATAATAGGCCAATGATAGCTGATAGAAAATACTGGGCTTATGGTGATTTTAAATTTTAGTAGTTAATATTAGTATATGGACATTGAATATTTATCATTTGTGAAAATGGTCCAAGTATAATAAATACTCGGTCCAATATTACATGTATGTTTTATATTTTTGTAAACCAATTTTAAGGACTTAAATACTCAGTATAAACATTTCATGGTTATAAAAATAGTTTGTTTATTATAAATCAAGTAATTAATGGGGAAGTTAATACTTAAGCTATAATATCGATTTTTAGAGAAGCTAATCCTTTCCGAATTTTCCCCTTCTCAAAATGCGCTTATGAATGTTGTGCACTTTTGTAAGAGTATTGATTATTGTTCGAAGGTTGTATGCTTCTTCCTTGTAGCAATTTTCAATAACAGATAAAACTGCAAAGGTGCAGGTTTCTTGGACAGAAATCATTATACATATATTCTCCTTATATTTTGATATCTATAGTTTCAGTTTTTAGAATTTCCTTATTTACCAATATTATGGTGAGAAAACGTGTGTTAATATTTAACTGCAATTATATATTTGCAAACCATAAAAGACATGTTATGTTTATAATGACGTTTGTAAAGTTCTAACTTAAAAGTTAAAACCAAAGTCCATGGACATAGTTTTACAGTGGCTAGCATAAAGTTTATTTTAAAGTAAATTGTATACGTACCATAGCTGGCCAATCCCAACCAGCAGGCTATGAACACGCCAAAACCGAGAAAGCACAAGCAATCCGTACACGATCTCTTCTCGAGGGGTTTCTTCCTGTTTGGACTATAGGAATCTGCACACAGTAACGCAATCGCCACACACAATTAGTCGAAATCGTTAAATTATAATGTTATATACATGACTGATATTCACGTAATTTAAAGTGATATAACCTAATAACCTATGTGATGTATCTTACATGTATAAAGAGCCTTGTCCATCCAGAACCTCAGAACTTTTTTTTTAAATTGTCAAACAATTAAACGTTTAAGCAAAACTCATTGAGTTAAAATAATTTTATTTTTTGCGAAAAAATTCTTCTCGTATTCCCCCTTTTGATATTAATTAGTTTTTACTGATACGCCGCGTCATCGATGGACGATGTCTTATAGTTACTATCGCGGAACAACACTTACTTTGATCCATTTTTTTTTCTGTTCTTACGCGGTCTATCTTTAGCTTTTGACTTTCATCGGCATGTTGTTTTCGGAGGCTCTTTGAATTCTAGCCCTCGGTTGTCCTGCTGCAATCACACATAATATTGTGTTAATATTTTAATGACTTACATGGTAATAGAGTTTGCTATACTTTTAGGTACAGCATTTGTGAATAATGATATTGATATGATATAGTTATAATATTATAGTGAAAAGATCACCGGCAAATGGACCACATTTTTAAAACGTTTACGAGATTTTTGCATGACTGCCAAATGACGATTCACAGTGCGTCATACCTCTTAATTCGTACAAATTATAATTCATAACAATCTTCACGATAATGTAATAGGTACATTAATTTTATTTACGGACGCGTCAGTCGTTTAATAGGCATGATATTTAAACGAGCGCGTGCGATACTTCAATTATTAAGTTGCAGTTACCGGAGACGATTCACAATTATGAATAAATTGTGCATCGCCATAATGACTGGTATTTAGAACAGTGGAAATGTAAAAAATAATAAGAAGAAAAGGTAAACGCGCGTTCGAACCAGAAACTGTGAGAAAATACCGTAGCAGTATCGGCAATAATAAACGGTCGGATTTATCGAACAGCTGTTAGAAACTACTTTCATTACTATATAATACAGATTGCCATATTATTATAATAACGTTCAGTCCAACTGCAGTAGCGTTAATAAATAATAATAATATGTACACATGCTTGTAACATATTATATTATCTAATTAGTGTTTTTGTAATCACGTCGGAATAAAATATGTTTAAGCGATTGAAGCATTCAATTAATATCTCTGTTTATGTTCTAGTATGGGTAAAAAAAAATGTTGACGGTCTGATACGTTCATGCACCTGATGATTCATTATCTCAACAGAATTGTATTACATTTCACGTCATGATCCATTCAAATAGAATAATTTAATTTACTTTACTCATAATATTCCTATATATTCTATATGGACGCGATAAGTTAAATGCACGTGTAGTACGCACAGTACTATTACTATATTGGTATACAAAACCACTGTAGCCACTGTAGTTAATTATTATTAGTTTAAATAGACCCTATAGTTTTGATGTCTATAAGGCTATATTACTATTGAGTTAAAACACATTTGCATGATATGCGTTATGCGACGAGCAATAGACGAAACGCTTTGGGTTTGGTCGATTTGTTAAAACGGCCGTCTGATGGTGTTTATAAATCGCTTCCTCGGTCCCCTATAATACAAGGCTATTTAAACTGTACGTAAATATTTTTTCCCCAAATACTTAATATGTTATTATATTATATTAAAATATGAAGACATATCTATCGGCAGACAGCAACAGTTTTTCGTTTATTTTTTTTCTAAATAACTTTACAGATATCACAAACATGTTTTTAGATTTTCAAACTGTGTTTCTTAAAAGTTAAAGTAACTCGAATACCTGTGTCCACACAATATAAATATTCATCTTATTTTATCATATTTATTTATTTGATTTCAAAACTACTAACAAGTACGTAGTATTCTTAGTATCCTTATAATAACCATCTTGAAAATTATACCGAACAATTTCAAAAGCGTCTCGTTAAAACGTCTTGTTGGGTAACAATGTAACATCAACTGTAATGATAATGTATTTGGAAATATATTGAGCCCTTTACGGTACCTATAGACTATAATTATACTATTCATGTATAGATTACAGTTGTATTATACTTCAACTTATGTTGATGAGGGAATACTTATATATTGATCCCATCTACTAACGTCATAAATATAATATACAGATATGTATAGACAAATTATTATATTAATTTATAGTAAACATTAAAATACATAATATGGCTCCATATAATTTTATAAATCTTCGTGAAATGTAATTTTTATTCTCATCTAATTCAAACGTAATAATATTACTTGACATTGCAAAATGTAACTATAGAACTACATTCCTAGTTGTTTAATTGTTTGAAAACATAATGTTTCGAGAATTAGTTCTTTCGATTACTTAGTTATTAATATTATATTAATATATATAATATTCTCCAAGCAATAATTGTTTTTTTTCTCGTTCAATATATTGATCACCAAATGAAACCAACAATGGTCGTACATCAAAATAAAAATCATTTTCGATGTTATATTAATCTTGATCGCACGAGATCGTAGATCAATATGTGCACCATGTATGGTTAATATTATATGATATCGTTTATAGAAATGAAAAATTACTTTTAAAATGACTGGTAAAACCTTGAGACTCGAAGATTCTGTATGGTATATAAATTATAATATACCGGAAGGGCGGAAAACACCGGACGCTTGCCAGAACAAAGAGTATATAGTCCAGAAATAGTCGAATTATTTGTCAAACTCTTATACAGCGATGTATAACGTGGAGTACACCGCGAATCGCGACTATTCCGTTTTAGGATTTCATCGAAACGTCTATATATACCTGTCCTGTCCGTCAAGAATCGAAAACATTTTGGCTGACGACCATTATTATTTTTGTTACGTATCGATTATAATTGTTGCACCTCGTCGATCCGTAAGAACGTATTCAATAACATTGCGTGCAATATTACACCAATTTCAAATAATTAGAACTTTCGACGAATATTACACTTATATGTTATATTATTACTAAAACACGCAAAATCAAATTCTAAACGAATTTGTTACAATTTCAAATAGAATGGGTATTAAAGTATATTTCGAATGCATTATTTATAATAACTCATTTATTGTGCGATACGTGAACGATAAAGTTTTCAAAAATGATAATATTATATTAAACACTATATTATTATGTACCTATTTGATGTGCTGTATTACGTGTTTAGTAGTTAAGTCAAAATAATAATTTATAATATATATACATGCGAAATAATAAACAGACATATGCTTATTGATTATATAAGTGGCTTTTTGAAAAATACATCACGGTTTTCGATGATCGTTTTTTTGTATTATACTATTGTCTATTATTATGGTTTATAATTAAAAAATATTACTGTACTTTTATAATTTTATATTCATTAATCTTTATTGTATTATAAATGCGATTTCGTTAAGTACTTAATTACATTGCCTATTTAATGCAAGGTGCAATAAACATGATCTCGATTATGGGTTACATTTATTTCGCTGTCAAAAGAAAAAAAATCAATTAATTAAAATAAAAACTCTTAACGAGGAAATAAAACGGTTTTTATACATTTCTATAGTTATTATTATTACGTTATTGCAGTCGTTTCGCAGCGATAGGTAAATAATTGTTCATACACGATACACAGGACCTCTGTCGGCTGCCGTAAAATAAACATTAATATGTGTTCAATAAAATATAATAAACAATATTAAAGAACTTAAGTCCGAAGGTCATTGATAAGACGATTGAAATAACGCGCTGGTGGGTTCTTTGTCGCGTGCCTTTGTTTAGAAGTCGATAATAATTATTGCATTTCAGAAAATGTTATTGTGCACAAACTAATTATATTATTATTTATCGATAAGGAATACGAATAATTCGTTTCAATTTGCAAATTAATTGTCATTAGACTATTCTTAATACGCATAATATAGATTATGAATAATTCAATATTATTTATTGTTTTAATAAAATAGTGTAGAAGCACTCTCGCAATGTCATCGGACACTGCAGATTGGACTTACCGAATTGTCAAGTAAAAAATATTCACTTTAGGATAAAAACATGATAATGCAAACGTATCCAGTAGATCGAATTTATTAATTAGTATCTATGTGATGACTGATGACACTTTGAAAAAAAATATCAACCAATCGCTCGCATTAATTTAAGAGATCTCTACATCCATATAGGTGATACTACAGAAATCGTACAATTACACGAAATGGCCGATGGTCGTTGTGGCTAATATTACAATATTATATACTTTTTCATTGATGAATTTTCGAATACCATCACTGCATCTCACAGTGGTGTGATCAATTTGATTCTATCAATTTCTAGGAGAACAAATTTATTTTTCTATTATTTGAATTTATCATAGTGAAGTTCTGGTATGAGGGCGATTGATAATGGATCTTTTTTTATCAATTGTGTGGTTATAAAAAACCAAAAGAAGATCATGGCCATCTGGGGGACAAAAAACGATAATAATCGCTATTTTCCGATTATAGAAGGCAAAAACAATGCATACAAATATTATGTTCTTTCTTACCGTTTAAACTTTAAATGTTTAATTAATAATAGATATTGAAATATTGTAAATATATTATAATATAAATTAAAGTCAGTGTGAAGTCTTAATTTTACGAAGTATAAAAATATTTAATTTCAAGTCCACTTGGGATTAAAATGTATCCAACTGGCAACTATGCGTCTTTCGGTCACTGCAGTATAAATTATCACTGCGATACACTTTAATACCATAATAGAAGTATTCAAGAAATATCAAAAAAAGTAAATAGTACCTATCTATATAAAGTGTTTTTCTTTTTACAGGCTGCTAAACTTATTACATTTGTTCGAAACGGCCTTATACATATAAATATATAATAGTCTTTACAGAAATCATCTTTAAAATTTGCTTCATATAACCGATCGTGGTTGTATTACGTATATACAACATATGTTCCGATAAATTAAATATACCTATTATACATAACAATGGTCTTTGTTGACGGTTACTTTATATATTACGTAAATATAACAATTGCAAATAATTAACATGCAATTACCATACGATTAACGTTAATTTGCATGGTCTTTATCAGAAAGTTCAATAGAGTAATGCAGCTATGCAGTTATGCAGTAGAAATATAACGTACGTCATTAATTACTTCTTAAGAACTTACTGAATGCTCCATAAAGTCGAATACATTATACTGTTTACAAATCACAATAGAACTAAATCATGTTATGTGAACGTGCTCAGCTTACGACGCATTGATGCTGACCGACGAGCGTAGGCTAAAAATAGCATTTCCCTTTTCGACCAAATATTCTTAATGAATGATCCCCGTTTTGCCCAGAACAGCTTAGATCAGTTTAAAATCAAATTGACAATGATTGATTATTGAATCAATTATTCATTTTCGCGATTTTCGGTACAGTCAATATTATTAGTTAACATTTTTTCTTTGAATTCGCAAAATTGTGTTAAATGTTAGAATATTACAAAATAATACTAGATAATGTACACAATTTGAAACTGAATCAAAGAACTATGGTTTTTCAATTCATTGCCAGTTCAATTTTAAATTTGATTTAAACCTTGTCGGGCGAAACGAGAATCATTTAATGATATTGGCATAACGAGTGTCTGGAGAAAAAAAAAGTCCCGCCTTGAACAGCAGTTTGTTACTTCTCTTTTAAATGGGTCTCTGAATGCTTCACATTTTCTTAGAATTATAGCATTTTTGGAATTTGATCTTACTCTATCTACAACGAGTTTTTTTTCTCTGTACTAAAAGTTATACCACTTAATACTGTCATAAGAACTCCTTAGAGCTCAAAGCCTATACCCCCTAACTCCTAAGCAACCTGTATTTTTGTATTTGTATTTGTATATTATGATATGTATCTGGCGTCAGGAGTGTATATTCCAATAAATTAATAACAAAAAAAAATATATATATATATATAATTATACCGGAATCGTGATATTTTTGTTTAATTAATAATTATTAATTTGTGTCCCTTAAAAGTCCAAAGGTCAAAAGCCCAAAAGTCCCCACCAACATCCATTCTTTCAAGATATAATATTTAACCCCAATATTACTATGTATCATCAATCAGTCCCCATCTTCATTTCAATGATTTCCTTAATTGATTCTACTGCAGTTTCGCTAACTAGCTTCTTCTTCTTTCTTCCTCCCTTCTTATCTTTTAATGAATAATATTTTATTAATTTTTTCCCCCATTATATACGTAATTGTTGAAGTGAATGTATCGATGAAATATAGCTACTTGCTGATATTTAATTAATAAACACATTCTGTAAAAAAAAAAAATGGAAATTTCTCTCCAACTCTTACGTATATTATAGGTACCTAATAATATATGAGTCTTTGCGGTACCGTAGTTAAAGTTTAAACGACCACGATGACATGATATTACTTTGAATAAACAACGGCTGCGGCACAAACAAAAAGATTAAGAAGAGAAGCTCCGAGCTCGACGTGTATATAATAGTCTCGAGAGACTCGTTAGTTAATATAGACAAGTGCGGTCGTAATTTCAATAGACGTTGTCGTGTAGACTTTTATTGTAGTGAATGCGTAAAATATACCCGTTATTAATAGTATAGTAATTATGGCTTTGCTGTCGGCAATACATCGCGCGAATTATGTTGTGTTTGACGAGGAGTCATAAGGATCGTTCCTGCAGCACTCCGATATTACTTCGGAGAGGTATAGAACGGAAATACAAATTAAAGCTTATTTAATTCTGGGGTCATTCTGCGAGCGGGAATGGTACATGATAGGTCAGCAATAATAATTATAAGCGGTGGCCGAGAATACATTGCTAAAAACATCTTATGCTACTGTAGAATAAAGATATATATATATATTCTACATCAATTCCATTACCTAGCATTACATTTTGCATTTTGTGATTTGCAGTGAGAAATAGCTCTCTGTTGAGAAATTATTATTAAGATGTCAAGCTTTTCCAGACTGTGATCCTTACTACTAAGGTTAGGTTAGGTTATTTCGCTCAAAAACGTCATGATTCAACTACAGTTCATGTACTCGTCATATTATAATAAATTATTGTCAAACAGTTTTAATCATAACAAATACAAGCGAACAGTAATACGATTTTCTAAGATAATTTATAAATTACACGCATAATGTTATAACATAAAGTGTACGTTTATCGCATAGGTAACCGTAATTAACTTTATGTAAGTGTAAATAATGTTCTACGTACAGTATAGTACGTAGGTATAGTAAGAAATAATAATACTGTATATGGTTTATATGACAATTTTTAAATACCCGGTGACTCAATAATTCTGAAAACCGTGGATTATCTGACGGATCGATATTTAATTTGCCTATAAAAAGAATATTACGTGTTATTGATTTAATCACTAAAGTCATCGAGAATCTTTTAAAAGTTTTGAGCAATTTAGCGTAGTATATTTACCATTTTGATAAGAAATTAAACCTATGACGCTGCAGTTCTAGGTATTCCTAGTTCGACTGATAAGAATATAAAATAAATATAAAAAACTCTAGTGGAATAAATGTGAACGTCCTAATATATCTATAAAATCGATCTGATATAATATAAGGGAAAATTACTTAGCAGGACCTTTCCATTCCTGTAATCAGTGATGTAGTTGGGTTCTTAGACCTACATTTGGGAAGAGGGCAGGATTAAACATAGAAATTGGGTGACACTGACTAACAAAGAAAAATTTTTTTCGGAAACAATTTACTGATCTATAAATCTGGAGGGGGTTGTTCACCTTGGAAATTCGCATCGTCCAATAAATTTTACGGTTACGTGCAGGAGTAATTAATAGTAAGTTATCTCCCATTTAAACAATCATACCGTTTAACAAAATGATACAAATACTGAAACTGAATGTTTCAGAAATATAAATTCAAAAATGTGTGGAAGTCGATCGCAAGATGACTTGATGAGTGATGACAAAATCAAAACTATTTTCAGAATTACTTTTGCTTTATAAGATCGATCGGTACCTACATTGAAAATAGTCAAATTCATACACTCGTATATTGTCCGATATTCGATAATGATACAATATCACCACTTTCAATGTCATTAAAATAAAATATATTACTATTCGTTCTTATCGGTATACAAACAACGAATAATTTGAATGCCGAGTCCTGCTGTAGTAGGTAGGTATCTATGTACAGACTTCACAAATAATTGATTTTTAAGTAGTTTATATAATAATATCTACATCACATTATATTGTTATATTTTTAATATACATTATAATAGGTTGGTACCTGTATTTCAGTCCATTAATAAATATTATTACTAATAATGAAATCAATACCGTTTTACAAGAGATAAGAGAAACTCATTCTAATAGATATATGTTTAGTAATTCATTGGAAGATGATTTGTACCATTTAAAGCATTTATAAAATTTCTTAGGCAGACAAAATTATATGGTATTTTATACCCGAAGAAAATGATTTATTGGCTATTGTACTATCATAGAAAAATGTAGAAGGTGAATGGATTGTATGAATTGTAGATTTGGCATAGTTGTGAAACATACAAAATGTTGTGGGTCAATTATTAAAATTTTAAACTGTTATAGTATCAATAATACGAGTACACGCATAACTCATAGTTTATACGTATCAGTAATAATTTTCTCGATTTAAATGGTCAATATTATAGTATTTATTTTTTATTGTTTTAAAAATTAATGTTATAAAGAATATATATATATATATATATATATATTAATTATTCTGTCCGTGTGTATGAGGCTGAACTACTCCTAAACGGCTGGACCGATTTTGATGACATTTTCGGTGTGTGCTTGAGTGGGTCATTGAATGATTCAGATTCACAATTAGACCCAATAGGCTCAGATAGGGATTTTGAGATTTGAGATGAACATTTTTGTTTATAAATGGTCGTTTTTAGTATCATGAGAAATAATTAGTAGAAATTACTATTTTTTTTTTTTTGTTATGGTTGTCATTAGTTACTCAGACAGATGAGGTAAAAGCATGCACACTTATGCAAATCGTAACGTTTATGATTTCGATTAAAGAAATTACATCTTACAACAAATATGAGAGTTGAATGTATAATTGTAGCTCATATATAGGTACACAAAAACCTCTTAACTAAAGGGTTGTTCACTTTTAAAACAGACATTTTTTTACAAATATAGTTATTAAAAATACAAATCTTTAGCCTGGACAGCTAGTATTTATATAAGACCAGCAATATATTATATTGCTTTCAACGAATCAATAAACTTTGATACATCTAAAATAAATTAAAGAACAACGTTTACAAGATCATAATTTTAAAATTGAGTTTGACGAGAGGTACATGGTATAAAAATCACTATTCGTCGTAATGGCGTGGAGATTATACCTATTATTTTAATTATTACTTAAATGACAATTTACAATCTGTACAAGTAGGTATATTACAATGAGCAAATAATATGAAAGTTTACAATGACTGCATAATAAATAGCATGATAAGGAACTCAATACATTATTATCATGGATGCGCGAGTAAAAGAAAATATCGCTGTTATAGATTTTATATATTATAATGCGGACACATAAAAAATAATCGTAAATTTAAAATAATGTGACATTTATGCATGCATAATTATTACGTACGAGATACAGATCATCGGCTTTGTCATCCAACAGGTACTTTGAGATATAGTATAATACGCACTGTATGAGAATTATCACATTAATGAATTCAGTTAGAATTTAATGTATTTTCAATTAAAAAAACGAAAAGAATCACGTTATATCTTTTTAAAAACAATAAAGAGACTCGTGAAATGTAGTACACAATATAATATATAAGCACCTTATAAAATATTAAAATATAATAATATTTGGCCTCCGCGAGTACGGCGTGGGTACTAGGTACCTATATATATAGTGACGATTACTTGACTGAGAAAATCTATTAAGTACACTCAGTTAAGTAGCTCACTCAAATGAGAGATAAAAATCCCAACCATACAAAAGATAACCTATTATTGTCATAAAATCGAAAAACGTGTTAATCCGCGAGTTGATGCGTCATTATATACACTATACGGTGTGAAAATAGCGGAAGGAGAACAATATTGTTATAGTATACGAAACGCATACAATTTTTTGTTACTTGTTTATACATGCGTAAACAATTTTATTGTTATTGTTATTGTCATGTACATATTACCTACATTAATATCTATAATATATACTGGCTACTTCGCGCTTCTACTACAACTACAAATTGTCTGTAAGGATATAACAATTAGAATATTTTAAGAAATATAATTACAGGCATATGATGGCTGGATGAAAATTGATATTATTTATGGATTGCAGCGAGAAAAAGCTTATCATTTTAATGTTTATCTAAACACCAGCTAACTAAAAGAATTAATATTAGCTAATATTTTCAAATCAGAAAAGTTTTTTTTTTCAATTCCAGAACATTTTTCTTTGAACTAATAGTAACAACATATTTAGCATGGATATATACAGAATGATTCACCAAACATGCTCACCTCCGTTTTTTTGTCTTCAGTAATGAAGAAAATAGAAAAGCTATTCAAAATCTAATTTTGGAATTTTAAAATGAACTTTAAAACCATTGTTTCAGATTATTGGGATTTTTTGTATTATACTTATAATATGATGTTATAAAGCGTCCTGTGCAAAAATAAACTACTATTTTTTAAACGAGACCCCCTCCCTTCCCTCCCCACTAGCATAGAACATTCTTTGAGTAGTATAAAAAATCTCCAGAGTTTAAAAATATGGTTCTTAGTTAAAATTATTGGAATTTGAATAAATTCATCATTAAAATATGATAAAAATAGGAAGAACATGATGGGTGAATAACCCTGTATATAGAAAACTTATTAAATGTCATATATGTGACCTAGTGTGAAGTCATTAAGCTAATCTCGATATAATTTTTATTAGCCAACTTAGGATATCCATATAGGTCATGTAACTCACCTTTTATTTATTTATATGTATATTGGATAATATCCATATTATTATACGATATACGTTCAAAATATGAAGTTAGGCTGTAAGAATAATAATCCTTAAATTAGTATAAGTACCATATTATAATATATTTTGCTTCTTGTTAGCTGTTTTTATTTATGGTTAACTAAAAGATTTATATGAGCTTTATGTGGAGACTGCACGTCTCGAAATTACAATAAAAACATTTCCACCTTAAGTCGGTACATATACGGTCGTTTATGTACACATATAGCTATATTATTATAAACGGAGCCAATATAAATAACGACAATTGGAATTCCAAGTTAGTACCTTCCGAAAACAAATATTATATACATAAATGTCGACACTAGATGATCTTCGGTAGGAACTAAAATACTGAATATCTGGAATATCATATAATTTATGATAAAATACAGAGGGGTTAAAGTGGGGGAGAGACGCAGGAAGGCTCAGTCTCTCTACCTCTGACGACGGTTAAAAAGCGTCCCCTCTAACAAATTAGGATTTTATACATTAGAAATTATACATACAATTATATATGAAACGCTTAAAACTAAATGGAGAGATTAGTCCCCTCTGGAATTTTTTCTCACTTAAAGCCCCTGATAAAACATTAAAAATTATACAGTAGTCCTCAACTAATAGATTTTATAAGTTATTGGTACTATTGAACATATAGTGTAATTTATTATTGTACAATACCGAGTGATCCATTTAACACAAGACATTCATTATTTCAAAAACTTTTCACGATTTAAACATTTTTGTACATCATTTTAAACTTTTTAAGTGTTGAAAATACAGCATTTTTCTAACAAAAAATAACCATTTTCATAACAGCATTGAACATGAATTTTAATTAATTATTCCTTATTCAGTAGTGAACCAATACATTCTGAAGGGTAGGTACCCCCAAATTTTCGTCAACTACTCTGCTCATCTAATCTTTAAATACTTATAACTATAGTTAAACCTTGTCCAGTATTTGATTTTTATTGTTCAAAATACTCCGAATTTTCCTGCTTATAAGTATGAAATAAAAAAATTATGTTGCCATTCAAAAGAGTAAAAACTTAAGGAATGATAATCATAAAAAAAATGATAAAAATAACATGTTTTCCCGAAAAACGTTCTCGTTTTTTAAAATAGTAAGGCGGGTCTTAGGTTAATGGATCATACCGTTATTTTCTCAATATTTTTACTCTTTGTAAATATATTTTGAATTACGTAATATCACTCATGTTCAAGCTTTTCTTATGTGAAACGCCCACTCATTATTTGTTTAACTACTGTCTCTTTATATTCTACCGATTTACTTATTATACATACTGTATTGATCGTAAATTGTCATTAAATAAACAAATTTATTTATAAAAAAATTATGCTATTGCACACATGTTAATATAATAATGTATTAGTATTTTCAATATTATTACATTGTCGCTAATAGTAAAAGAATATAATTTATAGATTATATGGAAAACATTAATATTTCAACAATACCTATTATAATTTTATTATTACGGTATTATCATCACTAGAGTAATGGAAAAATCTAATACTTCGGAGTAAATACGCGTTTATATAACGTTACTACTTAGAAGTTATATTAAATTATGGTAAAAAATGGGTTATATTTTGTTTAACTGTGGCTTTTGTTCAATGTATATTGGTGTGTCGTGTGTGTGTGTACAACCAAGAGAAAATCACGATATTGGTATTGTTTTTATTTTTAAAAAATATGTCGGTTTGTAGGTCAACCGCAGCATAACTGAATATTGTGTAATTGCACAAACTATATATTAAAAATTAGAAAATTTCTTAAACGAATATCACACTCTTTAATCATACAAATTATGTTAAATACCTACGGGGCAACGTTCGGAACATAATTGAACAAGTGAACATCATTTAACAAAACGATAATTGTACATTATAAACAATCCGTTTAACCCTGTTATATTTAATATTGGAATGAACTGACCTATTTACAAATGTTTAAATTAAGAAAATCATCTAGTGAATTTCAATAATTTTTTTGAAATATTTTTATTTTAAAATGCTTATAACGTGGCTATATAGTGGGTTCAGGGTACTCTTAACTATTACGACGTATGTGTTAGAAAAATGTATAGCAGAAATTTCCCCGTACAAATCGAGAATAATAATATATGTATCATACATACTCATCAACGTTTGTTTGCAAGTTTGAACTGTTCTGCCACGAAATCGAAATCAGCCCTTGAAAATCTGCTTTAGCAGTCTCCGTGAAAACCCTATTACGCACCTGTAACACATACAACGCACAATATTAGTTCAATTATTATTTTTAGACCGATTATTTGAGCTTGTTTATGATGTTTTGGAGTATATGGTTTGTTATTGATTATATTTCATGTAGAAGAGGTGCTTTAATAAGTGTAATGATCGTAAACCTAATTAAAAAATGAACACAGGTAAATACTACGTGTATAGTGGTATTCTAC
The DNA here is from genome assembly GCF_001856785.1 of Myzus persicae. Lineage (NCBI taxonomy): Eukaryota > Metazoa > Arthropoda > Insecta > Hemiptera > Aphididae > Myzus > Myzus persicae. The sequence continues at coordinate 225,034 of NW_019103005.1, read as the reverse complement.
GACATGGATAATGAGGATTCCTCATACTATATAGGTACATGTATTTATAAAAAAAACTTCGTTTTTAATGTTCCAGTTTTTCAAATTAATATTTTTGCTTATAAATTACCGATTGTCGTCACATTACATCACCAGTTTTTTCGCTTTGTAGACGAACTATATAGTCATGTTGACATACATTTTGTATAGGCACAAGAGTGCAAGATGTAATTTAATAATTTCAGTTGTTCACACCATCACATGAATACAGATGAATTAAATACTTATAGACTATAGTAATAAAAAGTTATACATCGTTAACATAAAACAATTTTAGGTAATATTGTATTAATTGTTTAGGGCTAGTCATAAGTAAATATTATAGTTGTGTTACAACTCTTTATAAATCAGCTAATAACGAGAAATATATCTTTGAAATATTACCAGTGGGTGAGAGGAAGTTAGACCTCTATGATAAAAACATAAGCAATCATATTTTATATATTTATTTTCTTTTACATACAGATATAGTGAATTATGTACCATCTAGTACCTACTTAATTTCATACATTGTATACTCGTATTTATATTATAACAACCGAGGAAACCAGCTTTTATTTTTGTAATTACTATCTTTCACAAAATGGACATGTGCAAATTACCAACTGCAGTACCGGAAACAAAAAATGTTAGTACAAAACAGTGTTATTACACACTTTACGCTTAAAATTATCTTTATAGAGTTGATATTATATATCTGTACGAAACAATATTTCTGTAAAGTTATGGCGTTTCAAATCTATAAAAAATGATTTGTAAATGCAATCGAAAATACGGCAAAACACCACCGTGGCGGTACCCTCTCCCTCCTCATTCAACATTAGATACGGGAAATAACGATGAAACACTACCTATATAAAATGTATTTGTTGTAATAATAGGTATCTGTGCACGCACACCAGTACACCACCCCCCAACAAATGCTACCGTGGGTCCCTTATTGTATTCACCAACACAGTTCACCAGCTTCTAGGAATACACATACATACTTAAATTATTAAATGGTTTTTCACCCCTTATTTACGTACTCGATTCTCGTTTTGTTTCTTGGTCGACGATTAAACCGCGATCAGATATTTAAAGTCGATTGAACCCGTATATATAGTTATCGGTTATTAATGCACTAATACGGTGTGCAGTGACAGTAATTGCTGTGTTTCTTATTACTGATGAGTAATTAACTACATTGTTTTCGCAAGCCCTATGGTATCACTGCACCTGAAGAGAACGACTTCACGTGCCCATATTATGTTATACATAATATTATAGGACTATAATGGATTGAATGCATTTAAAACTATACAAACGCATTGAAATCTCTAAAAAATCCAGTAAAAAATCTGTTTAATAAGTATACAGTATAAGATTCAAAATTTAAAAAATATAAAAATCCCTCAAATGTAAAATGTACTATATTTATAAAATGTGTGTAAAAAGTTTTGACTGATGGCGGAAACTACTCTAAAAATATCAAAAAAGTAGGTATTAAAACTAAACGAAAAATGCAAAAATCGCAAAATTAAAATTTTAAAATCAAATTCATAAATAGGTGGTTAGCTAATTCAAACTTTGTTATAAGGAAGCTATGTTTTACACTTATAGTGTAAAAAGCAATGAACAATACATTTTTCTACGATTTCTCAGCCATAATTGTTAGTTATTACTTATATAGAGCCATAGAGGTGGTATATGTATAGCCTAATGTCGTACCTAACGTAAATAAACTGTTGAACGTGTTAATATGGGTACGCACACACTCGACAGTTAATCGCTATCGTCATATTCTTTTTGTGCTACACTTTTCCATCTGAAGATAAGTATATGCAGACGAGAGAAACAGGCTGGACAGCTGCAGCCTCTTCTACGGTCTAATATTATTTAAAAAATATTTAGTAGGTATATTATAAATTGCAAATATTAAACAGTCATATTTTGAAACACGACTGATAATTTATTAAAATTATATTTAAAAACACAATAATAATTGACCACGGTTTGTGTTATCAAAAACTATGCACTCCCCCCCCCCCCCACAAGCAAGGTCATGGATACGGGCACCCTCCCGTGTATACGAACGCTGTGCCCTTTTGTATATTTCATATAACACCTATATGCATTTAATAATTACGTATTCGTCCGCAGAGTACAATATTATCTAATGTGACATATAGCGGACCCTTCGACAAATTAAGAAATACATCGTTGTGGCCAGTTGTTTTCCTTATTATTTACACTCTCATTGTACAACGCACTGCGAGGTAATATGATATGCCCGCTATATTATTATAAAGCACCGGATTGAGCGGATGGTTCGTGTGTGCATATATTAAAGTAGATTGCATACCGTATAATATAGGTATACCTACTGCATAAATATATAGTAACAGGTTAGGTGTACTCGTGAAATCATGTAAGCGTCATTTAATATTATTGTGTGTTGTGTTGATGTTGGGGAAGATTTTTTTGCGCGTCGTTGATATTACCTGTTGAGGGGCCTGAATAAAATACTCACGACCCTCACCCTATATAATATTGTACTATGCGTATATAATACTGTAATATATATAACGCTCTTGAAATCGTCTTAGCGAAGCTGTTGGTGAACAATGGAACTTCGATTGTGTTAAATAATTATATTATGATACCACGTGTAATAATCACGATAATAATCACGTCCGGGGTGAATATATTATATAAGGGTGCCACGGAGCCTGAGATTATATCTATACACTTTCTCTCATTTTTTGGTTGGATAAACTACTTATTCTTTTTAGCACCTTAAACTTTAATCTATAAGTATTTACTGTCCATCTTTTTTTGTAACTCAGATTGATGGTATTTAATTTACATGACCTATAAATTATTATGGCTTATGTAGAAGCGCTCATATTTTGCGAGCCCTACTTCCATTTCCATATCCGCCCCAGATCACGCGGTGCATTTGCAGGATTACCGTGAATTGACATAATATTTAAAGTTGACTTAATACATTTATGATGTTTTATTGCAAACATACATTTTTGAATAAGGTGGACATTCAAAAACGTTAATTTAAACTTAATAAATAATAGGATATCCTTTATTTACTGAATATTATGTACTAATACTATATAATATTAGAACAGGTTCCACTAACCCGTTACATTTTAGTTAGTATGATGAATATATGTTTTATGACGATAAGAATAATGCTGGGATTTCCCGGATTTCTAAAAAATAAATAAAACTACGATTTGATACACATTTATATTGCTGTAGCTGTGAGTCTGTGTTGCGTCCTAACAATGTATTCGGAAATCAAAATATTAACACGTTTTAACGGAGGTGATTTGACACATTTACTATATAGTTCTAAAACAATACGTATATATTCTATCTTACTTATACAGAAACAAGAAAAAAATATATTTTAATTAAATAACCAACACACAACACTTTGAAATATCAGAAAAATCCAAAATTACACATTATTGAATATTAAATGTAATGTTTTAGAATATGTATATTAGACATAATAATATATTATAAAATATAGCATTCTACCCAGTACCCACGATTGGCGAGGTCTTCACCTCAAACAAATTTCTAAAAAAACGTGGTATTTCTTATCGATTTTATAGCTATACCACGCAAAAAGTTCTAAAATATTAAATAATTTATTTTATAAATTGGTTTTGATAATCCATATCATGTTGTTTAATGAAATACAGTTTAAAATATACGAACAATTAAAATCAAGAAATTTCTTTTTATTATGGGTGTGTTATTTATGTACGTAAAAAATATCTTTTTTTTAATTTTAAGACGGTTTTAAGTGATGTATGTGTTATGAATTATGCTTAGATAAAAGATCAAATAGTAATTGGTTTATAAAGGAAAACAATTAATTGTAATTGTCTTATAATACCCATTCTGGATAGCAGGACGTACATTTCTTTTAGAGTTTTTGGCCATCATTTTGCAAGAATACTGTCAGTGTCCAGTAAACTGCAGTGCAGTCCACTTCCAACGGTATATAATTATAAATTTATAAATTATGATTAGGCCGTGAATTTTTATGTAAATAAGTATATACGTAGTTCTATTTAATGTTTCGCAGATTTCTTTATTCTGATTAAAAATGATCACGTTTCATAACTATCTACCTGAATAAAATAAAACGTATTCATTTTTACGAGTTCTCGAATATATTTTTGAATATTTTACCAATAAGTACATATTTTGTATTTTTATATTCAACTATGTAAAAACACATTGATTATAATCATTATTCTGTTCAAATTATATTCGATCTTTTGCAAATTGTAATGATTTTTGAAATCACTGTATCGGTTTTACAGTATATTATTCTATAGCCGACTACGAGTTGGGTCGCATAAAAGTACGAAGAGTACAAAAAAATGATTATACATACCTACCTATTAAATACTTATTTTTGTTAATTATTTTTTAAGTAAGGATACTTGATAGAGATAAAATGTAATTGATTCAAATTGTAGCACATATAATCAAATATGATTATTTATGAATAAAAATGACGAGTCTCCCCCCCCCCTCATACACACACATAATATATAATATGTGATAAACAATGTGCGTACCTAGCTAACATTACTGACCTTTACTGATCGAAAAACGGTTCAACTAAACTTGTCAAAACTATAAACGATTTGAAAGGCTCTTTTTAGTCTTTTTATACTTTCGTCCGTCCACGTACGTGTATAACTATATACAAATATAATTGCCCAACCTAGGTAATTGACCGTTATATAATATCAGCAATGACTGTGGTTTAGGAGACAAAAATCATTTTGCAACCATTATACGTAGCATAGTGACTCATCTATCATAATATTATACTATACACTCGTATTATGCCAGAGAAATATTAATCATAATGGTGTAATATACCCCGATAATCGTTATCGTTTTCGGCATTATAATGTTATATTTATACTCATTAATCATAACTATACGAATAACGATAACCACGGTTTTGTTGTTGAAGTATCAATCTGCGTGTGCATACTGATTACACACTATAATAAGACGAAAATACGAATATTATGAGTTATGACGAAATGTCTACAGCACACCGGCGCGGCTGGTTAATGTCACCTGCAGCCTGCAGGTCATACGCATTGTATGTACCTACCGCGGCATTATTATATTTTGTTGCGATGCGTGCGACGACGATGACACACGCCCTGCACTATATAATATTTTAGTATATATGGTATTGTATAGTATAGTTTACAGTATTATAATAATTATTATACTATACCGGTGTAAATACGGGAAACCGTAGGCAGGTATTATCATTGTGTGCATTGTAAAATATTTTATTATAGGTACTGTGTGTTGACACATCGTACGGATTATAAGAAGAAAAAAAGGGTACAGACAAAAGCAGGCGGCCACGTGGAGTGAAACGAACGGATCGTGCTGCGGTATACAAAATATTAAATATATGACGTATTATGACGTGCATATACAATATATAGTTCCACGAAGAGACAGGTAAACATTATTAGAGTTCAGCAACTGAGCAAGGTTTTTATCCGGGTCATTTTGATTTTTAAACGTTTTTAAATTCCATTTGTTTTTAGCCATTATTCCAGTTTATCTCGATCAAGATGATATAATACATATTACTGAATTCACAGCCTTATGAAGAGTTGGGAAAAGTTTTTTGTCATTTTATTGGTTCGCGACGGTGATTTTTCTCCTAATAATATTACATCGATATACAACGGTACACACTTACAGGTGGAGAGAGTTTTTAAAAATCGATTTTCAAGTATGTATGTAAATCAGCTAGTGTTCCAAAACTCGAATAAGTCCTATAAATAAACTATGAATTAAAATTGACAGAAAGTCTGAAATCATCACGACATCACCTCAAAAAATGAAATCGGTCCAGAGTTTAGGTATCATAATATTACCAAGTTCAAATAATATGATGTACCTGATGGGCCCAATAATCAAATAAAATAAAACTACAAACAATAATATTTAAATATTTAGCACTAAAAAAAACATCATAGTAAATACTATTTATACATAATATATCGTCTATTCTATAAAATTAGGATTGATGTAATCCTATACTGATATAATGGCCTTTATATAAATAAGTTTCTGTGCGAGCTGTAATAACTAACAGATAACAACTAAGAAAGGTATCTAGCACCTATAACGATTATTATCTATTGAAAAAAAAAGATTTTTGCAAAAATCATCTCTATAAATCTATGCCCCTGGATAATATAACACATAATTTTAAGTATACAAAACCACAATTTAAATAAAAATATATATACAATCAATAAAAATAAATATTTTACAACCAAATTCACAATCTTTGTTGCAGCTATTGAATAAATCCAAAATCCGGTTTTGGATTTTTAAAATTTGTTGATTTGAAATCTTGCACCGGGCGTTCCTATAGAGTCCAAGCGTGCAATAAGTAATAACGTTTATATTTAGTATATGGACGTACCTATGTGGCATTCGTAATATTACATTTTATCAACATTTTTGAGCCGATGCAACACGCAACGGAAAATTTAACTATTTTTTTTTTTTAATTTTGTTATTAAATCGTCCTTTTCATGTATATATTGAGATAATATTTATCACTTTACGCTATGCATAAAAAGTGGAATGTTGCAGATAGGGAGGGGGATTGTGGTAACACCTCGAACTCAATCCATATACATTACTCATTATTATAATTTACATAAGATCTCAACTGTCATATACTTATATCACAAATTATTACATTTAAACAATGTTTATATTAGGTCAATTCAAATCTTACCATTTAGCCCGTTTTGAAAAATCCCAAGACATGTCGGCAGAAACATCGAAGTGCCATTACAACGGACAGGAAGTACAACGGAAAGCAGAAAGAATCGGCTCCATGTGATGCATACAAGTTAAATTTATTGCTACGGTGGAGACTGCTCGAAAAAGACTGACGAAAGACGACTCGACGTCGGTGGTGCGGTGAAGTCGAAACGAAAAACGCAGACAAATAATAAACATACGCGTGCGCCGAGCGTAGGTTTAAGATATACGAACTATAATAATATAATATATTTTAAAAACACATCTACCTACGTCACAAAACCCGAATCGCGTAAAACGATAATAAATACATATGGCCGATATAATTTGTGGGCGTTCAATGTTCAATTACCCAAAAGCACCAAGTGACAATTTTTTTCATTGGAAATCGAGTTTTTAAAACTCCGTACTATACGGCAAGTGTTTATCCGAAATATTATTATATTAACACAATACGAGTAGGTAGGTTCTTGGCAAGGCGTATTGGATATCATTGCATTCAAAATTTGTACTAATTGCATATAGTAAAATGGTAAATAATTGGTCTTTAAAGTTTAAATACCTACTTTACAGTTAAAAAATTAAAACCGTATAATTAAACTTTAAAACACGAAAAAGTAAAACTATTTCAAAAATGCTGTTACATCGTAATTTAATTAATATAATTATAAGTTTACTCAAATAAGACATTTGTAAATTATTAAGAGCATTACTTTATTGTTAATACAATTTGTCCGAACTCAGGTGATCTCGATCAATTATCATCAACATCGAATATATAGTGATTAGTGGGCAGCTCAATAGAACTTGCAATATATTATACTTCGTATTATACGCATATCTGAGGCGGAGACTTAAACAGATTCCCGCCGTGAGAGGAACGTAATAATATATTATTATTTTTTTTTTACAAAAATTCAAACAGAAAATTTCAGACATTCACTGATTTCATATTATTAAAAGAGCACGATAATGTTATGACTTTTTTCATTAAGCATCAGACTCGTATGGAATGGGTTTTTACTCTTTTTCAAAAGATTTATTCGCTAGAAATAGCTATAGCTGTAGATGTCTAATGACTAACCACATTTAGATACATTATATTCAATACAATAAACAGAACAATACAGTAGAAATTAAGTAATTTTAAAGCAATTTAATTCATACTTTTGCAAAATAAGATAGTAAATCTTGTAAAATAGTTTTTTTCTGAGTTACAACTACACAATAAATTACTATTATTAGAATATATATGAATTTAGTCACCAAATATTTCTGTCTTGTATTGTTTATCCAATTAATAGTCAATGGCTGCGTATATAATTCAGTAAATATCTATTTTTTTTGAACATTAGTCGTATTTACAACATAATCGTTAATTTTTGGACACCGTACCTCAATATTATACTGTAACATTCCAATTGATAAAGAAAAATGAAAAATAAACAAACAGTAAAGGTGACCAAAACCATAAGCATTCTCAAGGTAGCCGACCGGACATCGAAAAACCCAGTGCATCACTATCGCGGGGACACACATATACCGCCCATACCGGTAAGAAAAAAAACAATAACCAATGGGCCTGGGATGTGTCAGAAAATCCTCATGACTCTTGTTATTTAATGATATTATTTTATTTATATAGCAACGACGATAAACAGTTTTGGGAAGATTGGAAGAACTGTTCGCCGACAGAAGAGAAGGATTGATTATTTTTTATTCCGATGGATTTTAGACTTGGACGTAAAATACGCGTAAATATATTATTATAGTAACATGTGATACTGTTATTATTATCATCTGAATACGACCTCGTTAACTCCACGGGCTGCTGAGAGACCAGTACAATGATATTGTACACGCAACCTTCCGACGACGCTATGTGATTGAGTGATTCATCCAATCATTGGAAATTTCCAGGCATCACTCGTATAAATTATTACAATTATTTGTACACGAGGACAATATAATATAGTATAATATAGGTACAGGATGATTAACTAAGAATGTTCATCCCCTTTTTTCTTGAGGATTCTTCACGATGATGTAGTTATTCAAATTTCAAAGTCTGATATTTAGAATTTGAAAACACAATATAATATTTTAGCATATTTTCAAACTCACCTAACCACTTAATGAATTTATTGTAGAAATTCAAGCTTCAGTTTTTCTAATAACTCCTTCCCCTTTTTTGAGACTGTAAATTATATATAATGTATTGATTATGTATTACATCGACATTTTCAAAAAAACTTTACTCACTAAATATTTATTACGGTAAAAATGGAAGTTCTCAAGTGGAAAAACATTTATTGATCTCTTTGTGTAAAACAAAAACTGAATACAGTTTACAAACAACACTCAAATATGGATACATAACCCATTCTAATAAGATACACATTCACAACACACAATCACGTTATGGCCAAAAACGATCCATCTATAAATAAATCCTGCACAGTGGATATTATCCGTTAAGCATATCGAATAGGGTATCAAAAATATGAAGGTATGGGAAACAAACAACAAATAGGAGAATTATTGCAAACGAACTTTTAATCTAACATAAATATTATCAATTTCTTAAAAGAAATTAAACTGTAGGTACAAGTGTACAACTGAATTCGAGTTAAGATTATAATATATTGTAAATATATTATACATACAATTTTAAGCTAATGACCTTAGATACCAGTGTTTTTTTGGATAAATACAAAAGAGTAAAAAAAAAAAAAACAATTTGTCTATTCAATTTATTATTATTATCTTATCGTTTATTGTTAAATGTTATAATAGATGAAGAGACAAAAAATCAAATTATTATTGCCTAAATTAATTTTTTTTTTTATAATTATTATTGGCGAGAAAAAATTATCAAATTATACTATCACGTTTTTATTTTTTGTAGCTGTCAAGAAAAAAATCATACATAACTATTGTAATCTTTAATTTTTTTTACAAGCAGACGAGCAAAAAAATATCCAACTATAACCATTAATGTTATAAATGATAATATGTATTAGTTTTCCTTTCTTTCCCGACATATGTATACATAGAATACAGACGAACAAAGAATATATTTACGGTACTGAGGACGAGGAAGTATATTTTGTAAACGTCTTATACTAGTATTTCGTAAAAAACAATAAATAATAATAATTAATAGTTATATAGTACAAACTACAACGTATACTGTGTATATTACGTACACATAGTAATGTATATCATAATATTATCATATGTTTATTCTTACGTGACATCCTGCATAAACATCAAGACAGTCACGAAAAATTCGATAAACGCACGACAACGCCGTCGATCGTCTTGAAAATATAATAATAATGTATATACAGTATAATTATGAAAAACGTAAGTTACCTATAAAATGTGTTGCCTACGAAAATATGTATCGATAATTCAACAACGCAATGGATATACAGCGTAACAATGGCTGGTACAATATTTTTCGAAAAACAATGATTGCTGTAGTAGGTACCTACTATAAGTTGTACTGTATAACTGAAGACGACAAATTCAAGAGGTATTAGTGTATGACGTATTATTAATATTTTTTAGTATTATAGACTATAGACGTAAATAATTATATATATTACTGTGACCTCGTATTATTGCAATATCGCGTTGCATGAGAAATAATAAAACTGGTATTTCGAAACTCGAATAACGCTTCTTTGATATATAGGTAACAACTTTTTATCGTTATCGTTGTTCGAAAATCGCAGCTGGATTGGCCTTTATGCCTAATTACTCGCGAATAAATGTCATTAAAGCTGCAGCAGCTAATGGAAAACAATTATTTCGTCGTAATCGTACATACATGTAAAAAAAAAGGTCATCAAATCAAAAACGACATTATAACACCATTATACCTGTTATAATGAGATATATATATATATATATATAAATAATATATGTCAAATAGGCACCGACGCTGTATCTTGGAAAAACAATAGGTGGCGATTTCTAAAGGTCGGCCGGTTTTGACATATTATTCATTTCCGAAAAATGAAAATGAAAAAAGCGGGATTAAAATGTGATTAAATGTGTATTAATATACAATGTATATAGACATGAGTAAGTGACTAATTTTGTATACGTGAATTTAATTTAAAATTGTAATTAAATATTAAAACAATAAAACCCATAATATAATAATCTGACATGAAAAGTAACATGGGCTAATATGAAACACAATTTTAGTCAAATTTTATGATCATTAATGAAAAAAATTGAATATCATATATCAGATTTATATATTATACTATTATAACATATTTACCTAATGTGACTTCCTAGCTGTTAAATAATAAGTTACTAAATAAATAAGTAATTCTTTCACAGTGACGTTGACTATATTGATTGAAACACATAAAAATAAGCGATTACTCCACAAATCTTTAAATTATATTTTATATTCATAGTAAAATTAATGTACCAAACTTTTTAGTAATATTATTTGGCTTAAAGATTGTCCATATAAAGATGATACGATATCTGGATGTGTATTGATAACTATTCGGACGAAAAAAATTATATATTTTGAAATCGGTATCATTTAGACTCTTCCCGTGTACGTAGTACTCTTGAAATCAGCGTCAAATATTATGTAGGTACATGTAGTCTGTTCAGAATTAGATTGGTACAGGCGGCCACCTACTGCGCACGGGCGTGACCCTGTACCGATCTCATCTTGAACCAACTACATATACCAATATAGTCTATACAATTTGGTACTTATACTTGAAGCTGTCAAACCACATACGACTCGCAAATACTATGTTGGTAGAATAAATAGGCGACATTTTCGACGTGCTCGCCGTACAATGCATTGTAGTATTCATGCCAATAATACCCATATGATTTAAATAGGTATAGGTACTATATCTACTACTATTCAACGATTGGTTTTTAATGTTTGTGTGAAAAATAAAAACTATAATTTCGTTACTCCGAAACAATGAAGCAACGGAAAACCCGACGAATCACCCGAACATCCTGCAGGCACAGGACCCCGCCACAACTATCAAAATATACGATATAATAATATTATTGTAGTGTAAACATCACGGTAATAATACGATATTCCGTCCGGAACGAGGAAACCGATTTCACGCCGACCATCGTTGTCGTATTATAGTCGGGTTGAACAATCTCCGTGAGCGGTGGCTGCGGCACTGCGTGCTCTCTTCGAATCGCGCGCTCGCGTCCTTAGAATAAGTCTTCGAATTATTTTCGTTATTGTTGTAAGCAACCTCTCTCTCACACACACACTTTTACACACAACAATTATTATCCTTGGATGCCACTGTGTCCCTGTGCACATAAAAACAGTACGAAGGAAACGACGGCGCAGCACGTTCAATTCTATGCACTGCGGTAGGCTCACACATGCCTACCTACATATATATATATATATTTATACGACAATAATAGTATGATACACGGCTACGTTACTCTGAATTATATTGTAAATGTATTGTATTTTGAACGAGTGTGTGCTGTGTGTACAGTCGTGTTGGCTATGGATATATTGCATAAGGAGTACATATGTATAATATTATTACGAAGTGATCAAAAGGTATAGAAAATCACTAACAGAGAAAAGTGATACCAATATTCCAGTCGTATGATATTGCTTTCAATAAATTGCCAAACAATATTATTTTAGTCTTTTAAAACTGGAGACGAGGACTTATTATAATGGTACCTCGTAAGACATCCATCTCGAATGCCCAACCTTCAAAGAACCTGTACATTTGACATATTATTTGTCCACATCTTATAGTTTATCAATGTTATAATAATCTGACTTGGGTGCGAATGCAATAGTGTGTATACTATGCATTGCAACTGAACAGTGATGCACTTCCTATCAAATTTTCAAGTACACTCCCATCGCAGGGGTATGGTGTTTTGGATTTCGGAGAAAACCTATTTACGGTGGTTATAAAATATAATTACATCCAGGTCTCAGGCCAGTTTTGCGGGAAAATAGAAACGTACTAAAGTGATCCATTGGACATATTAAGGCACTCATTATTTCAAAAACAATTATCTTTTTTGAACTAATTTTTGTACATCATTTTAAGTTGTTAAAAAAACAAAATTTGTCTAGAAATAATATATTTATCGTTTTCATTTTTTAAATGTATTATTTTTTTTAATGATAACAAACATTTTAAATACTTATTCCAAAGCAAAATATTTGTTAAAGTATTTCAATGTATAAAAATTAAAAATCAAATTTTAGAAGATTAGTTTATGAGTTATAATGAATTCTAATTAGTATGATTCGTAAAGATTATTTACAACAATCCACAAATATTAAAAGTAAAAGTACGCAGTTTCCATTTACACATACAAACCTGTGTTCTACACTAATTATAATACACATTATTATGCCATATATCACTTGAAAACCCGAAACGACATGCGTCGCCTGAAATTAGTTGGTATACCGTCAACCGTCGGCTCACGTAAAATATTTCTGTCCCATTGTTATTATATTTTAATTATATCATATTATGTCACGTCCATATACAGTGGGGGACACGTGCAAGCAAATATAAACATATAGTCGGTGACTGATCTACGAGCCAGTATGCGTTAAAGTTTCCGCAGGTGATTTAATTCTATCGTTTTTACCTATACTACGAGTCATTACATTTTAGCTTTTATCGAATCGACATTATTTTATGCTGCACGCGTTCATAGGTTATCGTTTTGAATCGAATCGTATTTTATTTACTATAAAGCATATTGCAATACGCCAATACGCGTGTTTTACGGTAATTGTTATTAATATTCGCATCGTGTAGCTATTATAACATTGTAAAAATAAATGTTCAATGCAATTTAATAACGTGCAAGTAAATATATTGAATGTGTATAATATAATTATAGTATTATACCTATATATTATATGTGTTGGTATTATATAGGGTTGATGCACCAAGCTTGCACACCCTTATTGTTGTTTTCCATTATAATTAATATATTCAAATTCTGATTTGAAAAACTGTCCTCTAAATATTACATAATATAAAAGTGAGTTCCTAATTTTAATAACAGAAATGTGTATCTCCGCAAGAGTGCAGGACACTCCGTAAATAGAACAATAATAACAATTTGGGAGTATGATCTTAAAGTATATTTAAAAATTCCAAAAATCCAGTAATTGATAACTACATTATTGAATAAAATAGGGAGATACCATGCTTGGTGAATTAACCTGTATGTTAACATGCAAAAACTAAATACCGTAATCTGTGAAGTGACTAAAAAAAAAAATGATTTGGTCGACGTTATGGGTAACTCTTTTACTTTCGGTTTCATTCACAAGTTTCATCCACCTATACAAGCTTAGGAATTCAATTTTTTTTTAATGCTACCACCTATCCTCCACAATCGATTATCATATAGTACATTAATCGTCTTACATATTATATAATAATATATTGTCAAAGCCTGCTTAAATAAAAAGATAATATTATAATTTATATTTGTAGCTAGAAGCAGCTGTTGTAGAAAAATTGTGTTTGAAGTTGAGATTTCAAGTGAAATCGTATCCTATATACATTGTAGGTAATTGTGATACGTTAATTATCATTATGGCTTATTTTTGCCTTCACCGCTTCGATCTCTACTGGCGATCCAATTTCGTTATTAAGATTAGATTGCTGTAAATGTAAGCTAGTTTACCTGTATAACATGTTTTAATATATCATATTATACCTAGGTAATAAAACATCGTGGATTCGACTAGTAGGTATTATTTCGAATAAATGATACCGAATTACGTATATCACGAGCCGTTGGTGATAAATAATCGTGTAGAAACCTACCTATTGTCGTCAAATGTGACACGTGTAATATTATATTTTTTTTTTTTTTTTGTAAAGCTGTGCTGTTACACTACCGCGTTAGAAAGTAAAACAAATTTTAGAGGCGATCTATTGTGTTTGAAACACATTATACATTTTTAATCTACATATAGGTAGGTACATGTGCGTCGACTTGTCGTATATATTGTACGTACGATATTAATCATATCATATGAATCGTAATACCGTTTTTATATATTATGGTGTCAATTCAGTTGCTCGATTTGACTGGTTGGTTGGCTGCAGTTTTACGAGAGTATACATATAATATAGAAGCGATAAATTTCCTCGAAATGACAATAAAAGTAAAACATTGATTAAATATATCAACGAAAACGCGAGAGTCGCCGAATCGACTTCTATTTATTCATTTAAAACAAAACAAAAATGCGTAATAATTATGATACTATATTATTTTATTTCCGCACGTTTACCTATCGTACATAATATATAAATATTAGTGTAGAAATTCCAACACACGTGTCACTTGCCCGGAGGGTATTAACATAAAAAAAAACACATTAAAGGCGCGCGAATGAAACCTACATATACATATTATAAGAAAGGGGAAAAAATCAATGTTCCAGCGACCCTCCAGCGAGTCCCTTATTATTCGTAGGCCTAGGTAGTTTTGTTGTGTACACCTTATACGTATACTACACCTGTCCGCAAGTCTATATATATGTTGTACATATATATATGTGTGTATATATATTCATATACATATAGTCATATAGATATATATGTCCAGTCGATTTCGGTTAAAATATTCATACGATGAGCTTAGTTTTTACCTATATTTTTTCGAAAAAAGACCGTTTCACATTTTCTCCCCACCCACTATAACTATCACCACCACTCTGTTTCTACCGCCGCAAATACGCACGCACCGCTGCAAATGACTGCGGCAATTTATCAAAGTATATTATAGGCCGAAAGTCGTCGCGATTGCAAAGTCGTTGCATGTCAGGGGGACCCTCCATTTAAAACAATATATAATAAGTCACTCTACGTAAAACACATCACACACGCACACAAACTCGCGCTAGGTATAGTTTTAAGGCCTAAAAGGGGTAGATCGACTGGAAAATAATATACGGAAGCACGAAACCTGCATCAGAGGAATACCCATATAATAGAACTCCGTCCCTCGTAGCTCGTGTATTATATAGGTATGTTAAATAACACGAGTAAGTGTTCTCTGTACGACCTGCTGACCACAACAAACCACAATAACAATAATAATGCACTAATCGATATTTTTTGCAGTGTACTTTTACAATGTCAGCACCTATTATAGTGTGGGAGAGAAAAATAATTCACTGGTACGTTTTGATATACATATTACAAATAAAGCCAATTTTTTAAAAAACAAAATTTCAAAATGTATGAGAGAATTAATTTTTTAAGACTGTATGACGACGCTATGTAAATTTATAAAAAGTTAAGTTGTGTATCTTAATTATATATACCTAGAATAATTAATATGATACTGTTAGATTAAATTGTCTTGTTTTTATCAGCCCAAAAAAGTAACCAACACATACGTATAACATAATTTTTTTGAAAATGTAATATTTTTTATACCTACTTGTAATTGTAAATAATGTTTGGATTTTCATAAACATGAAATATTTCGTATCATACATATATGAAGTTATAGTTTTAGACAGCAAACTTTTTCACCGTCCCTGTAAAATCCTAAGTACGTAACTAATGTAGACGATATTGTAGCACCATGGCATGACTTGAAGAATTTTGGGTACTTGGCCATACAAAGTAATGAGATAAAATAATATAATAATAGTTGTTATATATTAGATTAGGTATGTAATATGAAAACTAAGGAATTAAACGCGGTTCGATCGCGTCATGATTAGTCGTTTATACGATGAGAAGAAATTGAACGCTCGCGTGGACGGTTTCTACCAAATAACAATATGGTGGTATTACATTGTATATACCTACCATCACCGACTGTCAAATACTGCAGCAATACAACACTGCACGTCTACACGTGTGTCAATATAATATCATATATATACACATATATACCTCCAGGAGAGGCACGAGAACGCCGTACCGAATATGCATACTATAATATAATATATAACCATTCCTATATTACAAGTATAGGTATACAATTGTATAACAATGATGATGATAAAAATATGAAGTTTTCGAATAGTTAAAACACTCAAAACTGAAAACATATAAATTTATAAAATGTATACTGTTACGGACAATGCGCATAGGTAATGTGTAAGATTGTATATTATAATATAGCAATAAACTGACTATTGTAGGTGAAAACATAAACAAAATACAACATGTATTATTATTTGATATTATATAATATTATAATTCATAGCTAGATACTATCAATATACAACAGATACCTATACTATGTACTCTTCAGTATTCTGTGTGCGCTTTAATTTCTAATCGAAGCATGTTAAAAGTTAAAATACGTATGTATTACGGGCTAGGAAGGGAAAATCGGGAAAAAGAGCGTACCTGATATTGTACACTATATGGTTATCTTTCTAATATAATTAATAATTATTAATATTAAAATTGTAATTTAATTTAATATTAATATTATTTTATTTGGTAAACTATTGTACCTATTTATGTATTGTGTTTGTTAACAAATACCGGTAAATGTCCATATTTTGTAAAACTGCCAACATTTATTAATATTGGTATTTTGTGGCAAATGTCAACATTCACCGGTGACTGACAACATGCATTGCTATGCCATCACACATCTCAACATTATATATTAATATGCATTATATTAATCATATTATACTTGACAATAAAAGGTGATATATAATAATACTATGATGTACTGCCTGCATAGTCGTTTATAATAGTCATCGCGATTGCAGTGAGCGAGCAATCCACCACTGCCAGCACTTAAAAATAACTTTGAAACATATTGTTTCACTATGTATTATAAATTATAATCAAATCTTATAAAAAAATCTCCGCTGAAATTCTTTTCAAAAAATAACTTTATCACACACGTCATTAAATAGCAACGAAATAATTATTTTAAATTTTTAAAATCATACCGTAACGGCGGTTTTAATAAAATGCACCTATTACTGTTATACGCTTATTCAGTTGAGTGCCAGAGGAGGGAGGTTAGGGGTTATATCACTCATTGTCCGATAAATCCCCTTATTTGTGCCATCAGCATCACCACCACAATTAATTTAAATATATTATTAGTTATAACACCCCCCCCCCCTTCATTGAAAACTCCTGGGCACGACACTGCACTCATTGTACGTGCATTGCTATGTTATAATCTCGTCAGTAATGTGGTATACAGTTTTTTTTTCGTTTCAGCGAGATCATACACGCATGAATAATTTCTAGAATTTAAATATAACGTAGCAGAAAACCAAGTTGACTGCAGAGTACAAACGAATGACGATATTATATTATTATTATAATTACCACTTTTCAAGCGCTTCGGAATGAAACGATGACGATGCGTGGTTAGGACGGAGTTTATAAATAAAGCGCTGAGATATATACTGCGGTCGCATTCGCATAATATATAACTCACGGGAAAAACGAACGAGTTGTGTTCCTCACAAATATGATAAGTATACAGTAAAAACCATTTTATAACAACACACAACAATATCGTATTCACCACCACAGAATTTCTTAATTATTATGTGCCGACATCCCCGTTGTCAAACAATGTATATCACTATAATATACTGGCAGAATGGTCACAACTATCATGTCTCTGTGTCAACAAATCGACAGATCATCGTTATAAAAATATTATACCTAAAATTCGTTTGGATAGGTCACGCAACGGCGACACGCTCCGGTTGTAAGCCATATAATTTATATACGCGAACACAAGAGCACATTGACCGCGCACGCTGTATTGTTATTGTTGTATACAATAAACATATATTATGCTTGTATACGCTTTTAACTGGAATATTACCGATGAGAATATTGACATTCACGAGTTTTACTCTACGCGTAGTCTACCTATCGGCTCGCTATCTGTGTATAAACTACTGATTTCCATAAAAAAAAAATACAGTCACCGCAGCACTGCTGCTGTATAATAGAATGAATAGTATGTGTATGTAGTCATGTACGTGTGTATGGAAGAGGAGACGGAAGTTCGTATCGTTTGTTTTTCATATATAATATGTATGCATGTATTTCGTAAAGATAGTTCTGGAGAAAACGCACTTAGTTGGTGTTAATTCGTATTAGTGTAACAGAAATGACTGACAAATAAAATAACCTAAATACGTACTAACTTTTGTTTCAACCAACATTTTTAACTATCAAAAAACATATATGAAAATTAACAAAATAGTTATTATATATAGCTACTAGTTAGTCAATAGAATTCGCCACTTCATTTAATACATCATCATACATCACATTCTAATCGTGGGTAAATAGTAATATTCTAAATATTCTAAACGCATGCTATTAATATATATTTACATGTAATATGTGAGCGATTAATATTGCAGTAGTCAAATATCCTGTGAATCACGTAATATATTGTTATAATTAGTATCATATCATTATAATAAATTAAGATAAGAGAGAAAAATCCATTATTCGATACCACAGAATGTTTGTCATCATATATTTTGCAAGTGATTGTCTTATCAGTAAATAATCATTTTCTCAGTAAATTTATATAATGGTTTTAAAAATATTGTTTGTACATCACCAAAAGTAAATAATATCATAATTTTTTTAATGACAATATATATTAATAATTTCTCATTTCAGATTAATAGAAATTGAACATTGAACCAGAAGTCACTAGTTAATTTGTTTTAACATGTTATAAGCATCTACATTTCAATCAAACGGAGCACAGTGTACAAAAATACCTACTCCGCATCTTAAATGTTGCATAACTTCTTTTATCTCAACTTTCAAAAATGTCGTTCAATATTAAACAATGTAAAAAAAAACATTGTTTTCAAAAATATATCAATTTACCAAGAAAATAACAAAAAAAATTAACTTACATAATTACGACCTATACGGCTATACGAAAAATATCTAAAATGGCTAAGTGAAAATTAATTGCTGCTACCGAATCGATGTTCAAAAATGTTTAAAAGGTACTAGTTATAATACATTATGCTATACTAATTGCTTGTATCATTATTCATTCGTTAAATACACTGCTCGTCATTATTAACACTCGAAATCGGTTTACAAATCGTTTAAGATATTTTATTTTAAACGATTTCTAGCCACAACGATGGTTATATCGAGAGTTCAAACACTTTACATGATATAAATGTGTAGAGAAGCGAGTGTCGTAGAACAATAAAAATACCTACAACACGTTAGAGTACTTACACGTGTCATAAATCATCAGTATTAAAAATCGTATTGTAGTGCTGTAAAAAGCGATTCAAAATCAGAAATTGAAGAATTTGACTAGGACTGTCTAGGAGAGACAGTGACTTAAAATGTAGTGACAAAAAACCCATCAACTGAACAAGACTTAAAGCTCGCATACTTAAATGTTGGCATATTTGTAGTAAAAACTAATCAAATACGGTAATATTATATTGTCATTAAATTGTATACTGTTTCGTCATCAAAATTCACAACATCGAGCGAATACAACACGCGATTTCGTCGTAGTTATAAATATAATTCGACGTTTTCAAAATATATACCTTTTATATACAAGACTCTTATATCATATATTAATATACTTATATTTCTGTAACGTTAGGTAGGTACATAATATAAGTGTATACATATATTATATAGTCGATCGATGTAAATCTTAATCAAAAAGCCAATAAATAATTTTCTATTTATCGAAAAAGCCACTCACGGACGTATGATATAACATGCGTTCGTGTCTTATACTCTAATGCAGGAGCATAATGTATTTTGGGGATTGTCCAATTACGCTTTTTGTATTACATTATTATTATTATGACCTGCGAGTTCGTTTCGACCCATTTGGCCGAGTCTTTGAGCGGCCAATATCATCTGTGGCGATGTGCACGTCAAATAATAATTAAAAGTAATTATGACGGTTATTGCTTTATAGAAAGCGTTTGTAAGTACCGTTCAAAAAACAGTTTTTCCTTGATCCAGTGAAAAAAAACTTGTCGGATACTGGTATACGAATCTATTTTATAATATACAAGTTGTCACTGTTAAGCGTTCGTCATTATCTATTCGTTTTTTTCTATGTGTTATATTTTGTAGGAATAATGTACAATGAGTGTAAAAATGTTTGGTCACCTACTTAGGCATAATTCGTTTATGACAAATATAATTGAAGGACGAATAAATGGATACAAAGGTAGAGGCAGACCGAGGAAGGCATATATAGAATAAATGATAAAACAAGTTGACTGTAATCGATATATTATAGACATGAAAAGACTGGCTTTTAACAGAGATGAATGGCGAACCAGATTTGCAACGTCAAGGTGGCCTTTAGTAGAGAAAAGAAGAAGAAGAATGTACAATGTGTTTTTATATACGAAACACCTTCTACGGCGTATCCCGCTTCTCCCGGTTGATTTATAAGTTTATCAACCCCCCCCCCCCCCCAAAAAAAGAGTTTTAAACACTAACAATTTCTCAAAATGATGATTTATTTGTATGTTTTTTTTAATGACAATAATCATTTATATATTTTAAATTTCATTACCATAAAACAGATGAATAGGTACTGTTAAAAGTGTTCATTTTTACATAATATATTGAATCTATTATTTATACTAATAACATAATTGAAAGTTAAAATGAATGATGATAATTTAACATTCTGTAAGTTATCTGTCGTGAACTTTAAACTCTAATTTCAAATGTATGCTTTATATTTAATTAGCCTTAATATAGAGGTTTGAGCAAATTAAAAAACTATTCCTTCAATATCTAATGTTTTAAAATTAAAAAAAAAATATTTTTTTACAGGTTATAGAATTCAAATTACAGGTTATCATTGAAATAATTAAAAACCCAAACACCCCCATTAAAAAAAAATCGTAAGAAATTAAATTTCTTTGTCGTTCATAAAATGTAATAATCGCTTAGATAACTTCATAAAATAATTTTTTCTAACATAAAAAGAGGAGACAAAGATAATACAAATGTGGTTATTGTTAAAAATAATCATCATGTTTAGTATATAATATTTTACCTATATATTATACTGTTAGAAAATATAAACGAAGCAAATACATAAGTATAATCGTATCGATGGAGTCAGATGAAAAGAGTGAAATGAAAGATGGGTAAAATAACCATCACAATCTCGGGTGGTGGCGAATAAGAGATTTTTGAAAGTGAATTTCGACACCGAAAATAGCCGGGTCAATAATATATGTCGAACCTGCAGTATACAGTATTATATATTGATAAAAATAACAAGTACACAGTTTGTAACATCCGAAAAACGTTAACAATAATATAATAACGTTAACAACATATTATACTAACTATACGGCTAAGTATCTACTTAATATCTTAAAAACAGAAATGTCTAGACGCGACCCGCCAGACATGTTAAGACACGCATATATACGCACCTATACGCTCACTCTCAAAATTAAATGTTTACATCGCAGGCCCTGACGGCAACGAACAACGACCAGCTACGAAATAATAATAATATTTCAATGTTATTAAATCCTGTTTCGATCTATGCAAGCTACAGCTGCAGTATGTAAACGCGTTCTCATAGTTGCAGTTAATTAATTCAAAATAACTAAAGTTTACAGTTTTTATAAAGACAAACCGTCATGAGATATTTAAATGTTTTTATAGTTATAAAACATACAAATTAAAATATATAAAATACAAATTATTTAATACATAGGTAGGTATTAAAATTAAGTTAAAATTAAAATAAAATAAATTTAAAATAATAATGATAATATATACTATAAACTATAGATACAGTAATTGACAAATCATACCATGTAGTGTTCAGTCTATAGTACATTAGTACATTTGAGTTATGCAGACATAAGGACACATTTTACAGGAGTGTATAACAAGTATTTCGATTTAGCAGATGATAGATAGAATATATATTTATTTCTAGAATTAATTGGGCTTCGTTTAAAATGTAAGCACTTGACAGGTTCATGACAATCAGTAATATTGTTTAATAATTGAAATTTTAAATTTCAAATATAAATTTCAAACGTTTTTTCATAATTATTCTTAGTGCGCTTCAAATATTATTATAACCAGTATGATATTAGGCATTTTTACAATATAAAGTTAATAAAAGGTAAATAAAATATCTTTATAAGTTATTTTTAACTGTAATAAAATTTTGCTCTGAAAGGATATTATCTTGTTTAAATTAAAAATAAGCATAATCAAAATGAAATCGAACTAATAAGAAGTATAATATTTTAAGATCTGATTCATGGTTAAAATCTTCACATAATATGCGTTTTAAAAGTCCTGATTTCAAGTACGATTTCTTTCTAATATAATTAGCATAGCGATTATCTAATAGAAAGTTTTGAATCGAAGTAAATATACCGCAGCACATAAAATATAAACCAAAGTAATTACCTCAAATCGGTCGGTGTGACGATCGCGGCCGGGCTTAGGCCTACTATACAGCGTATCTGGGATGGACCAAGGATGAGGGACAAAACAATTTTGTCTTAAAATTTGAAATTCACAGTGTAGACAAAAATCTCGTAGCTCGTCGACCTGTTCGACCGTGGCGCGTTTTGCAGTACGATGTCGTAGAGGTATATTAAAATATTACATTACAATAATTATTATTATAAATTATTGTTGTAAATATTATTGTTTGTCGTTTGGCTTTAATATAAACGTACACGCGCGCGTCCGAACGACCGACTGACACGGTCGCACGCGGCGTGCAAGAGTATACACGCTCACGCACACACACGAAGACGCACGCACGAACACGGTTAGTGGTAGTATTGGTAGTGGTAATGGTGGTAGGCGGCGGTGGCGGTGGTAGAGGTGGCGGCGTGACGGATGACAAAGAGACAAAGACTGCGCGACGACGATGACGCTTAGCCGATCAGTTTTTTAAGCCGGTTCGCGGGCGTGACTCCCAACGCGGTGGCAACCGGACCAGCCGATTTATAGTCTCGAAAAAACTAGACATTTCAGAGCAGAGAACTTTATCCAAACTCGTATACAGAGTGAAACAGAAATAGCTGACAAATGTAAATAATTATACAAGTAACTACAAAGGTGGGAAAGTGCACGATAATAATTAACTCAAGTTAGAAGTTAATCGTTAACAAATAATAAATAATTTGCTAATTTTAAAGTTAATATGGAAAACAATATTAATTTGACTCAGTTTAAAACAAGTTATATCTAATCTACATTTTCAATTATTACGTGGTCTACTGCAGTATGACGGTTACCGTAGTGCTAAATTATATTTATTTAAGCCTAGTAGGTATACAGTAATTAATTTATAAAACCAAACACCCGAAACATCTAAAACATTTTTAATTTTAATTTTTAACTTGATAAACTATTTTTAAATTAACTAGAAAAGCTATGATATTTCAACAGTTATTTATATTAGATGAGTTATTATGTTAATGAAGAATTAAATTGAACTATTGAATGCCCATCATGTATAGGTAATAACTACAACTAGGATTTTAATGACCTAAAAATACACAAAAATGCACTAGAAAAAAAAACCAGACCTAAAAACTCTAAAAAAATGAACTTAAAAATGACCAAAAAATGTACTTAAATGAGTAAAAAAAATTTATTTTAAAAATAAATAATATTATTAATTATTAATTATGAACATAATAGACTTGTGAATGTAACCGCTTCCTCATATAATTATTCTGAAAAATCAATAAAAGCATAAATTAAAATAATTTAATGAAAAATATATCATATTTTTTTCCACCTGTACACATATTATTATTGCATTGCACAATTAAATGATTCTTAAGATTTTTAAACTGGAAGCTGCGACGGCGTGGCGGTCAGATAAAATGTTTTTATATGAAGAATTTCTTCACAGATGCTTATCTCAACTGATGTGTTGTTGAATTGTAAATTTCTTTTCGGAGGCAACTGTAACATTACAAACTTTACAAAAAAGCACCATACCGTCCGTAGGAAAAATATCTGCACCAAACACGCTCACAAAACTACGTAAACGGCTTCTTACTGTTGACTTAATTTTTGACATTTTGTACAGTTAAGATCGATAGAACCACATAGGTACGTGTTGAATTCACTACTAAAGCTACTATTGTATACCTAAATAGTTATGGGTTCGTTCGATATTTATTCTTATCGGATTAATCAACAATTAATTATACTCATTTTTCAATATCAATGGACTGGAGTAGGTAATTGCGTATAGGTACTAATTGGGATTACCTTTATAAAACATATTAAAAAAGCTTAAAATAAACAAAAATTAGTTTAAGTACACAAAATGAATGTAATTTTTGTAATATTACGTAAAAATGACCTTAAAAATACATTAAAATGCATTTAACACGAAAAATGCAAAATAAAAATTACATCATTTAAATTGTTATACTACGAAACAAATTTAGTTTTGGGTTAGAATTTTTTTTTTTTTTTAATTGATCCTGAGCCCGGCAACTGTGGCCATTAGCTATTAGTAGGTTCTGTAGGTTTTTTGTATTGATGGTTTGTAGGTTTTTGGAACGGTAGGGGGAACACGTGTGTGTTTGTTTTGGCAGAATTTCGAATGGGGCACCCGTAGGTTTCTGCCATGCCCCGGGGGTGGGGGATGGCAGCACTTGCTCTCCGGTCACCGCGACTTGTCCGGAGAAAAATGCCGCCCGGTGGCCGAGGATCGAACCGCGACCGGCTGCGTCGCAGCGGAAGAGTCAGACCACTCGGTCACCTCGTCCCCCTGGGTTAGAATTGTATAACACTTAAAGAAAAAAAAATGCAGTCACCAAAATCCTAGCTCTAGTAATAACTTTTGATCTAATAAATATACTTTTTTATTAACACAATACACTATAATAACAAACACATTATTAATATGTTTATCACTCTGAATATTATTGTATACAACATTTATTTCTCAATATACTTTGATACGTCTTGGTGTGCCTTTACAAAAATAATAACCTTGTGAAACCTAATTCGAAGTTATTCACCATTTGACGTGAGATAATAATATCAGTAACGCAGAGAAAAACAGTAACAATACAGTATTGCTCTGGACCGCAGTACAAATTTAAAAAACAATATTATCAAACAATGTGCACAACATAATCCAAATGAGACAATACACTCGAAACTCGTACATGATAAGCATTAAGTATATCTTAATAAAATGCGAAATATGACACTTTTTGGGGGGGGGGGAGGGTACTGATGAAATAAAAAAAATTCGATTCACCTATCTGTCGCTGGTTAACGTGCTTTCGTATGTAAACGTATATTATTATTTCCGTTTCACAGACAAAAGCGCAACGCTCTACTGCAGCTGCAGCAGCATGCGCCATCGCACAGATGCATGTGCATATATATTTCCGATGCTATATAACTGCGCAAAACTGACAAGAACACATTGTTTGAAACTTCGATATGTAAAATATCGTATGTATTTTATGCTGCTCAAATCGCAACATATACATTTATACAAATGTATAAGACTTGGTAGCGGTGTGTCAGTGTCCGTGAAAGGGTCAGTATCTAATCTATCATCGTAAATGATTGCACATTTGCACCCAATCTTTTTCTCCAGATTCAAAAATTAAAAATGTTGTGAAAAATCATGCACATTAAGATATATGTTGTCTATACATGGATAAAAAGTGTTTCATGAATATAATGCAATAATTTAAAACAATATATATATATATTTTAATATTTATTACAAACCTACTATAATAATATTTGGTTATTTAAAAACTTTGAATTTTTGACCATTTTAACTTACATAATGTGTACATATTAACTAATTAAAATAAAAGTTATAGTTTATACGTATTATATATGATATTTAATGTTTATAATTAAAACCCCCCTTAAGAAAACCCAAACTACGCCACTGAAGTTATTTATTATAAGTGAAAAATTTTCATTCTAATAATAGAAATGTAATACTTGATGCTCATAACTAAAAGTCACAACACATAATAATAAATCGTGTGAAAAACAATAGCTGTGATGATATTCAACAAATATTTTTTCAGCCGACAAATAACTAATTTTGTTTTTGTGAAATTCCCTAATGCCCACTAATTTAAATGATCTTTATATTAACCATAGAAAAATTATTTATGCCCCTCTGTATCATATTTTTCTTTGGATCTTTATATACATACGTATTGAAAGCATAATTTAATATAATATCATACCTATGTATTCATTTTTATTGCACTCAGAAATGTTGTAATTAATTGAAATAATACATTGATTAAAATGTAATTTTAATTAAAATTGATACATCGTAAGTACTTTATAAGCAATTATATAATACCATTCACTTAAAATGTCACTTTTAAATGACTAATGATAATGTAAAAATCAATAATTGAAGTTTAAACTTCTAATATACACATAATATATGCATGGTCCGTTGTATAACAAAAAAATACGATTCTAAACAATAAATAAATATAATTCACCTACCTTACATGCATATGTCTAGGCTCATTCGACTATGGTGAACTGCACTTGTGCACTCTCTGCTTGTATCCACCAACTGGAATATCCCTGTGCGCGTTTGACGGTAGCTAAAAGACGATCGACTGTTCAGTTCAAATGTTTAGCTCATAATATATAGATAACAAATTACTTGTGGAAATCGGGATATCAATTGAAAACAGACGATAAAAGTACAAATTTGGATGTCGCCCTTCCATTAGTCGTCGTACCGCCAATACAATCAATATTTTATAAAAAAAAATACATGAAAGAAATTTTTTTATATAGCACGAAAAAAATCTTGCAGCAAAATCCGTTTATGCCACGTATCCCGATTTATATAAAATTTAATTTATATGTGGTTAATGAAAATATTTTATGTACATGTTAACATTTACGATATTCTCATAGTTAAGTGATTCAATATTCTTTAGTATAATAATATTGGTATTTGTAATATTTAACACCATTTTTTGAACCTTGTATGATTTCTAAAATTCTTATATTACAGCTGTGATAATAATTATTAAATATACAATATTTGATATTACAATATAATTTATAAATTCAAGTATTAAATCGCGGCAGTTTATGAGAGTATAATTCTTATATTTGTATAATATTATGATACGATTTCAGTTTATTAGATTATTTACTATTACTATTTCAGAGTACGTATTATATCGTCCTGAGTGTAAGTATTACCATATGTTTGCTTATTGTTTCGTATAAACATGGTGATTCGCCTAGCACGCCACTCCTCTTTTTCTTCAATATTGCAGTATTCAAAATATACTCAATGACCATATCTTAAAATTCTCGGGATTTTTATAGTACCGAAGAAGTGTTCTGTGGAGTTACAAACTTATGTGTCTAAATTAAATTATAACTCTCCCCTCTTATGTAGTTTTCAGCTATTTAACTTTGAGTTGGTATAAAGAATAAAAGGTCCATAAAAATGGGTTCGGAAGTTAATATGGAGGCTATGATAGTTTGTATTATATTGAAATTTTAGTAATTATAATTAGTCCGTCAGTATTTCTTATATGTAAAAGTATAATAATTAAATACTAGATCCAATTTTACATATATTTTATATTTTTGTAAAATGTTCTTAATATAAACATTTTAATATCTGAGAAACATCTAGTTAAAAGTTTTTATCGCTGCAATTAGTATAATAAATTTCAAACTTTTTAAATATGGGCTTTAGTTTCAAGCATATTTAAAAATTGAAGAAATCCAGAATTTATTGAATTCATTAATTAATGAAAAATAAGGATGAGTATGCTTGGTGAATCACTCAATCACCCTGTACAATAACATTGAATAAAGACTGTGCTCGTCAACATTTCGTGTGTGTATATTAGACCAAATGCCATCGGAAATTGTAATCATAGTTGTGCAATCAGGCATTAGCTGCTAAAGTACTAATGAAGCAATTATTCCCCGTATTTAATATAGGTTTGTATGATATAGCCACGTCCTAAAACGGAAACTGAAAATCGGCTGAAAGAAACCCACAACAGTTTAAGTCAATTTCGAGGCTAATTAATGACAATATTAACAATAATGTAACTGCAGCAGTCGTTTATAGCGTGGGTTGAACTTATATGCCATCCACATACGTGTACCTATACAACTTACATATGACACGCATTATAAATATATGACCAGTTCATTTAAATTATTATCACTTAATTACTGTCAATTTTCGACAAAAGTCGTCATCGTATTCGTCCGAGAAATATATTATATTGTGTAGTTATACTATTTACAAACAATATTTTAGTCATAGTCACGGACAACAGTACAGTATGCTTTCTATAGTTGGTAAAATCTAGTTATTACTTATTATTCTACCACCGTTAGTATAAAATATGAGACACTGAAAACAATTTATTTTGTTAATTTAATACTTGCGGTTTATACATAAAAAAAAAAAAATAATGGGCAACAATATTATACATAATATACATGGTATTGACATATTATTGAATTGTACAGATAATTAAATAAATAAATGATAAAATAATAAAAATTTTCACTTTACCACTTTATCCATGACGATTGACGACTACCATTTACGATATTCCTATATGACAATATTATTACAGTATTCTTATGCGACTTGGTTGGCGTATTTGGCAATCACAAGATTACGACCACACGGCGTTATGGGTAGGCTATTTTGCTACACCCCGTCGCGTAGTCATTTTTGCCGGCATCTTAGAAGTTTAGTTTTTTAATAATTTCAATACATTTAAATTGCTTGATAATTTTAGTGCACAAGATAGTGTATAATATAAGCAAGGTTTTAATAGTGAGTTGTGAAGTGTGAAAAATATCACAGTTTAGTATCATGTAAAAAGCAAAAACTTTCAGCCAAATGTGCATCCTGGGGTACAAACCGTGGTCTTTTGAGTGTACACGGACAACTACCGAGAATGACGTAGTCTTCAAAAAAATTATGAAAGCTTAGAAAACATCAACCATGAATACAACAAAAACACGTAAGATAATGAAAAAAACCAATTATTGTAGTACTAACCTTATTATAGAAGTACTTATAAGCCTGATACCTCTGAAAATGTTCAACTATTAAAAGAACAAACAAATCTATCTTCAAGATTAATTACCTTCCGATTTTACAAAATTGAATTACCCCTCCTCTTACAATAATACACCTATTCTAACTACAAGAATTAACATTGTCCAACTGAATATTCCCAAAAATAACGAATAGTGTTAATATTTTAGTAGTGCTAATATGGAAATGGATTTATCTCACCCATATCTATAATGTTCATTTGTTTAGTTACTATAATCAAATTTACTTAGTGTACTAAATAAACTAATTGTGAATATTTATTTCAATAAATCACAAGTCGTCTCAGAGTACATGGATGCACGGCAATGGGTTGTGTGCATATCTAAAACCATTTTATTAATTTTTTATTGCAATTTATTCCCAATATTGATTTCTTACCTATCAAATTTCATTTAATTATATATGCCAATGAATAAAGTAAAAAACACCATAAATAGTTTAGTATATATTTTTTTTTGTAGCCTCAGAAAGTCAAAACAACTATTATTATTACTTCGCAAACTTTTTATCATTACACGTGCAACGTGGTACACGGGTACGAGTTTGCACTATTTTAATATCATAGGTACTTAATTTTTTTATATAACATTATACCATGTGATGTATTTAACGTGAGACATTAGCCCGTTAGGTCAAAAAAAAAATACATCATAGATGTATGTAATGAGAATAATTTAAAAATTATTGATCTAAAGCTTCTTAGCCTCCCTAAATCCACCCCTGATGCGACAGTCGATGATTTTATAATTTTATAATCAACTGACCTGATATTTTTTTGAATACGTCAAGGTGCTATTGTATATGCGTCAAATTATTTAAGCGTTAAAGTTTTTTTAAATTTAATACCATACTCAAGTCCTCACAAAATGATTGGTGTACGGACGTACGGTGCACTACAACTTGGATTATTTAAATTGTTAATTAATATAATAAACTTGAGTTGTTCTAAATATATTATGATTTACACTATAGCTGGTATATTAGAACAAGCAACAACAATTTCATAAAAGTATTTTCTACTTTTTAGATATTAAACTTAAATTGTGGGTCGTCGTTAAAAATATACTAAAAAACTTAACAATCACATAAACATTTTAAAAATATAATATTTTTTTAAATTTAAACTTTATGAATACTGTGCACTTCCATCACTCAACGGATTCTTCTTTTAATACTACAGTCTAATTACCATTATCACAATTCAAACTTCTTGTAAAAAAATATATTTATGGATTAGATATTAAATATTTGAAATAAAAAATACTTGAGACTGGCGTTGTGTATTATCTAATAAATCGCCGTGGAGGTGGCCCCATCTAGCGCCCGCTTCTGCAGTACTCATATTTCAATTTGCAGTTAGCTAATATCACGAAAACGAAACGTTAAAAAATGACCCGTAGACCGCAGTAGTGTCAAAGTCTTTCAACAAATAAAACGCCTGAAAAATGTATGCATAGGCAACAAGGCAGTACCTTTAACAATAATTCATAGACATAGGTACAATATTATGATGTTAAGATATTTTAATGGTTAGAATGATTTAATATATAATTAAGAAAACTTATTTTAATTTCGTAAATTATTCAACTGCATAACAAAAATTGTTTTTTTCATAATAGTTATTAAATATCCACTATTAGACACAGATTCGTGGTGACTTGACTGTTATAATTGTGGCGATATTAAAAATAAGCCCGCGAATTGAATTAATGACTGGTTTTATTTTACATGCTTAGTTGTAAGTACCTATAGGCTCTATATCATTATACACATAATAATGTCGGCATCACGCCTTGGCCACTGATTAAATAATCAGTTTCAAAACCTTAACAACCAACAATAACATTATTTGACAATTCTTATAATATGATCATCTTTTGCATTAATTTTATAACACTTTGATTTTGAACAGTGTGGCCACCGGTTCCAGTAGCAATAGTCAAAAATTGTAAAATAGAATAGTAAAGTGCTTTTCTATTAAATAATTTATATTACCAATGTTATAAATTATATGACCATCAGTGTCTTAAAAATCAAAACTTCAGATGGGATGAAACCATTAAAACTGTATTTGATTATTTGTATGTACTATGTATGGTAACTACTACCAAAAGTCACTGCTATTGCTATAGTTTATTTTTCATTTCGTTAAATTGACCACCTGTTCGATTAACTTTTCGGAGCCTCAGAGGGATTCTTTACAAGTTTATCCAAATTAAATTATTTAGCCATGGCGTCCAATTATGTCTGATCGTGGTTATAGCCAAGAGTATAAGCTCTATAGTAGAACTCTCTGCCAAAACCAGACAATACCATTTTAAGAAAATATTCAGTTGCACATCATTATTACGAGAGTTGATTTTCATAGGATTGAATCTGAGTAGTTTTGCTAAAAAAAACACGATATACAATGCATGGGTATTATATAATATTATACATTATTTTGAATCTAGTTGCATCAGATTTCTAAATGAGCATATCTATTATCAGCAAGCCCATACCTAAAAACATTTTTCTACTGAAACACCACTGGGTTACAGGCCTGCAATAACGACAGGGCCCGGATTTAAAATCCCTATAAAAATTAAATGCTTTTAAAAATAACCAAAAATTACCTAAAAACTGGTATTTCAAAGCAATTACAGTGGAATCCGCTTATTGTGGGCAAACAGAGCTGGTTCCAATACAAATGTATATTAACAATGTTAATTCGGTTTTTATGGGCAACCGCTTAATGTGGGCAAACAGGGCTGGTCCCAACGTGCCCACATTAAGCGGAATCCACTGTATACTCTTAAAAATGACCAACATTTTTTAATAGGCTTAAAAATACGTAACCGATAGGAAACGACGGTTTAATTTTTGGAATTTTTAACACTTAATATTTATCTTAACTAAACTATAACAATAAAACAAAAACCAAAAATATGCCAAACTTAGGCACACAATAAATTAGCAGCTGTAAACTGGAAACAAATGCGATCGACATGTATTTCCAACTGACCAATAATATTATAGTCGTTATTTCTTTAATTACCTCTAGATATAGCAATGAAGTCATTATACTAATGAGTAATAATATTAAGTACTATTTTGCTGTACCTACTTTGTGCAGACCACACACATTCACAACTAGAGCTGGAGATCTTACCGTCGGGCCCTCGCGATAATTTTGTGCAAACGTCGAGGCATGTCGCTGTGAGTACGTCCTGTAACATTTATAAATAGTTCGGAGACTGCGTAAAAAGAACCGTAAAAAAAATTATCGCTCCTGATCCAAAATAGTGTAGCGGAGACAGTTAGACGGTAGCAGGTCATCGTTTACCGAGGTACATAATATCATAATATTATATTATTATCATGTCGTGAGGGCACAACAACGACGACGACAAGGACTGTAGAAATTAAAAACACGATGCAACAATAATATTACTGGTCTTATTTCGTATTTTATTATAATATATATTTATATATAAAAATTGCGAACATTTTTTCCTAACAGTAAACATTTATTATTTACATACACACGTATAATAATAATAATATATTAAAGATTTGTTTTTATATAAATATTAAGCTAACGTCACACACACACACACACACACACAAACATATATATGTGTGTATATGTATCATCATGTATATAAATTAAAAGTGTGCTAGACTGTACGACATATATATATATCATTTTTCTCCAACGCTGTTTCGCGGGCGTCGTCAAGTACAAAAAAAAGAAATGAAAAAAAAACATATTTCGTGTATTTTACAACATATAATATATAATATTTAAATTATCAATTCTTCCCTAGGTACACAGTATATATTATAACAATTTCATAGAAAATTTGTTTTTAAAAAAACATTTATTCGATTAGTTTTTTTAAATAAATCACATCTTATCTATATATCTATATACCTATGTATATAATAAATTCCTTTCGATTTCTCGTTAATTCAATCATATGCCGGTTCACAGTCTCTAACGGAACGTAAAATTTAAAGAAAATAAAAGGAGAGAACAAAAAAAAAACATAACATCAAAAAACCTTCCTACGAATTCGTAACCAGTATAATAATAATAATAATTTAAAATATATTGTAATAATCACACATCGATGTATTACAATAAAGGCCTTGTCCTTATCCGATCACGATTTAATTGTTCGTTTCGTCTGGCTTTATAAACTGCCCAATGCAATTCAAACAACCATCCGACAAATACCTCAAACTCCAACCATGACTCTCAACCCCCCCCCCCCCCCCCCATCCTAACAACACCAGGACAAACGTATGCTCGTCGACAGGGCATAAAATAATAATAAACTGTGCATAGCACATTATACTGCGAACGGCCGACCGAAAAAAAAGTACACATATCTTAACAATACGACGTTAAACGACAAGTGGCGAGTATATATATAATAATGTGTATATTATTGCAGAAAACAACGAAAGAAATAAAAACAGAAAGAAAAAGTTAGAGAGAAAGAGAGAGATAGAGAAAAAATTTCGTTTCGTTTTAGATTTCATATTTACTTGAGCAACATTGGAAATATAATAGGTACGAGCAAACCGACGACGGTAATTTATAGTAGTAATAACAATGTAATAATATAACAACAATTATTGTTATTCGCAAAATATATTTTACCTAATAATAATAATAATAATAATAATTCGCTATCATATAATATCGGTGCTGTATGTTATTAGGTAATGGTACATGGTATGTGGTATAGTTAAAGGTTTTTAAAAAACGCGTTTTACGAAAAATTGACGAGACGAGTGATAATTAATTAAGAATATTGTATATTTTCCTCGCGTCTTGCGCGTCGACATTATATTGTATATTATGTACGTTTTGGTTGGTTAAATTCATTTTTTTTTTTTTTTATAAATAACATTGAAATATTTATTAAGTCATTACTATTATTATTATTTATTAATTTGTTTAAAGGACGTAACAATTATAATGGTAAGCACTTTCGTTGTGATTACCACTATATTTAGACCGTGTATAGTAATATTTTTTATAATATAAAGTCGTCTATTTTTTGAGCTTTTACGAGTAGTTTCGCGAGCGTTATTAAAATAAAAATATATAAAATATACATAATATATTATCGCATTATTATTAAATGTGTTTAAGTACGGATTATATTAAAAGTCTGTTTGTTATTCGTTTGGTTTCGTTTGAGGCGACGCGAAGGTAAGATATTATTCGATATATAAACATCCTTTGCCAACGGCTTTGTCCAAGTTAATGGTTCACAAACACATTAAATCCTTAAAATTACATACAAAAACAACAAAATAAATAAAAGGAAATAAAATAATAATTTTAACTTAAAAAAGCATACAAAAATAGTTCGAGAAAAAATTGTACACAGAAATATTATTACACATAACATTAGTACCTACATAATATTTTATTTTATTGTGTATATATATATTATATATATATGCACAAGAATAATTAAAAACTTACACCAACAATATAATATATTATGACCTTACAGCTATTCTTATAAATTATGGTTATGTACAGTAATAAGGGGTTTCGTTGACTTAAGTTGAGAAAAAAACGCGTTCTCGGAACAAAAATATATATATAAAAAAAAATGACATTCGTAATAATTATATTTATGATAAATGGTAAAAATAAAACTATACACACACGTATATGCGCCGTGTGCATATAATAATAACATTTTCATTTTATTTTATTTTTTGTTTTTCATTTGTTCCGAATCGAATTTATTTTCCTAATTAAAATAATAATATAATAATTAAAATTTTGTACACGTTTCGAGATTTGTTTTAAATATATATAATATATACTAAAAACGTAGAGATCGGTCAAACTAACAATAATTAATTTATATAATATAATATATATATATATAATTTAATAACTTTACGTTTTATATTTATATATATATATATATACATATTTTTGTTTTTTTAAATTTTTTTTTTTAACATTAAATATAATATATTTTTTTAGTATATAATATCAATAATATCTTCTCGGTTAATTATTGTCAGTCTTTACACACACACACACATACACATATACACTTGCACACAGTTGGCGGTTGTAGCAGCATATAAGCCACACAGCCAGCAGGGAGTACATCAAAATATATTATTATACAAATATTATTATAATATTATATATTGTTCAAACGGTAGCAGCGACGACGGTGGCGGCACATACGTTCACGAGAGAAAAACATATAATAATATGAAAAAAAAAAAGAAACACAAGTTTTTGCGCGATATTTACACGGCGGACGAGTTTGAACTCGGATAGTGCAGTATGCCAGTATTCTATATACTAATACAATATATGGTATATAATAACAGCACACGCACGCACATACATTCATCTTATATACAATATGTTATATACACCATAGGCAGGCCAAATCTTACCTACGTACAGTAATGGTAATAATATTAATAATAAAAATAATAAAAATAACGACGAACTGGCGACAACGATTCTGCACCCGAGGTTGAATGAATAAATTATAATATAGCAACTGCGATGGTGAAGATGACAATATATAATATATTATCACGATGTCTTTGGTCGTTTTCGGGTTTAAGCACATTCTCATGCGCCGGAACAATCGATCTCGACAATGTCTTTGGGAACGTCGACAAACTGGTACACCAGTCTTTGGCCGTCCACTTTAGCAAGAATTCCCCTCTGGTAGTAATACCTGTGAACGAAAAAACGAACGAACGGTTATTGATGTGGATGCATTACATTATGCGTTATCGAGATCATTATTGATGAACAATGAATAATGATAATAATTCGTTCTGCAGTCTCACAGAGTCATCCTAAACGGTTTTGTATTCGTGAGTGTAAAATTAAACTTTTGAGTATTTTGAAACTTTGTTTGGAATTTAATATTACGTAGGGCAGTTTTTTTTATTTCAAGTACGCGAAACAACATGAGTTAAAAGTTTTGATCAACGATCGTGTTCAAATACTAAACGAACATATTATTATTTATTACAGTTTGTTTGTTTATTATTATACGAGTATTTTATTGAAAAAAACCTAAATCTGTAACAGAGTAAAACTAAATTTTTAATAGGTAGCTTATTATTAAAGTACATACAACATAAACGAACTTGAACTGTTTTAATTCGAAAGGATTGAAAGATCTGTTCGAGAGGAGATTGCTTTTAAGGGAGGGGGAGGGAATCAACTTGGCGAAAATTGAATTTTGATCTTATTCTCTAACAATTAACATAATAATACATGGGTACACCTTTACGGCTATACTCCACACGGAGACAAGCGGGAGAAGAACATTGTAGTCACATGTCATACGGAAATCGGTGGCGTTCGCGATATGTGCGTTCAGTTCCTAAACATACATTTTAAGTACCTATCCGGAAATGCTAGGACTTTGGAACCTATAGTATAGCTCGATAACATACATGTATTTGATAATTTTCACAAATAGCTCGACGTAAGCGGAGTTAATTAAAAAAATTAATTCGAATTCGAATCGATAACAGAATAATGCATACTTCGATAAAAGAAAATCAATTCGTAACGAACATGTATTATTATAATAACATATTATAATGTACAATATTAAATTCTAAGCGTTTTTGTTGGCTGCTGCATATTAAGGAACATTATTAAAATATTATTACGTTATCTCTAACAGACCGTCGTATATAAAAGCAAACGCGGTGTTTACAAACAACGTCTGGTCGTCGAAAGCGAATTAATCGATAGATCGATATTATTACATACCTATCGGCTATTAGATAGGTAAGAAGCCAGTGCAGCTGTATATATATAGTTATGTTTAAATGTTTTATAATGTTATTATTTATTATACAGCGATCGTTACTGATTTATTCGAACGTTGCACGTTGTGCACGTGCGGCGTTACCAATATAATAATGTAATAATACAATATCAGACTAATATACCGCCGGCAAGTGTGTAATACAACATGAACATATAATACAGCATAAGTGGCTATTACTAGTTAATATTTTTGTGACAGGATTTCCATACACTTAATATACTAAGAGGCTGATATTTGTATGCATTAAATTATTTTTATAAATGAAAAATGTTAACGTCTGTTCCATCCTAACCTGCATGGAATAACATATTATGCAAAAAAAGTGTTCTTTATAGCGCTGAAACTGTCTGTATCGCAAAATTAACAGTTTACCAAATAATAGTATCAATTTGTATTGAAATGTGCATTTCATAATTTTTCAAAAAAATATGTATACCTATTAACGATACACAGTATCTCATTCTTTAGTATCGAAATATGCATTTTGGTGAGCTAAAAAAATATGTCATAATATGCTTTTATTCGTTAAAGAATTCAACGTCATGAAAAATCATTCAGTTAACGCATAATCGTCCGTTCTCCCAAGTTATTGCTTGTTATTACTATAATATTATTGTATTGGAACCGTTTTTGATAGACTCTTTAATATCATAAGCAATAATAATATATGTTGACATAAATTCGTACCTGAGAGCACGCCCCATCGTTTCGTAGTTCATGTCGGGTTTGTTCTTGTGCTCTCCCCATAGCTTGGATACCGCTTTGGAGTCGACTAACTTGAAAACACCCTTTTCCCGGTTCAACCATTTGATGAACCTCGGGCAATAGTCGGAGTTTTGCAATAGTTTCAACAAAAATTCCCAAAGGTACGTCGTGGAACCTTAATACGAAAAAAAAACGAACATCGTTAGTATATAATATAACATTAATAACAGATCAATCATAATAATTACGCGATTTATTTTGCACATCGGTAAAATTACGAAACAATAATAGTTTACCTTCTCGGCTTTTCCTCTTGGGTCCCGTGGCTGGACACGTCTGCTGTTGGACGGCTCCCGGGGAACCGGCTGCAGACGGCCGCCCGACGCCGCCGTACTTCTTGGGCTTCTTGATGCTGCCGCTCTTGTTTCCAACAGCCTTTTGGTGGTACATGGCCGCGGCCGCGGTAGGCGCCCCAAAGTCCATGTAGTACAGATCGTTGAGGTTAGCCGCTCCGGCGCCGTTGGGCTGGTAACAATTGGCTTGGATGACGGACCCGCGACCGACCACGGTTCCGGCGCCAGGGAGTGCGGCCGATGGCGGGCACGGTGGCATGGCGAAGTGGCCGCCCGA
Source organism: Myzus persicae (assembly GCF_001856785.1). Lineage (NCBI taxonomy): Eukaryota > Metazoa > Arthropoda > Insecta > Hemiptera > Aphididae > Myzus > Myzus persicae. Next base: position 185,759 of record NW_019103005.1, on the reverse strand, counting down.
TGTGGGGCTGACCGCGGAACCGTAGCCTCCGACGGCCGATGGGTGGTAGCCAGCAACACCGCCTCCATAAGGATCTGCGTACGAAAAAAAAAATCAACGTTAGTAAAAAAGTAACTTAGCAATAACATATAATTTTAGGTATGATACACATAATTTGACAAAATATTTTTTCAAGCTTAAATATTTATATTTTATTTATTATTTACAACATAATATAATAATATTATATTATAGATGCGAACATGTATATTTAGCGGTCGTCTCAAGGGCGTTAACGAAAAACAAGTGTGCGTATTGTAACACGTGGTAACAGACGAAAAGCTGGTCCTGTTGTGTAGGTACTCTACGGACTAGAAATAATAATTAAACGATAAGTAAGCTACAAAAAAAAATACCTATATTTTCGGTTTTTTTTAGAATTATTATAGTGGCGCAGTGTTCTCGACCTTGGTTTTATTGCTAGGTACCTACCTAAATATATAATATCGGGACGGCGGAAGCGTCAAAACAATCTGCATAAATATAGTAGTATAATATTTAGTTCTACTAATATCCACTCATCAGGTAATATTTAATATTCCAACTGTTCGAGTTATTACTATTATATTGCTAACGTTTATTAATAATGTTTCGCCCGCGTTCACAAGTTTTACCTCCCGATAACAGTTTCTAAACATTCCAAACGCGTTTCTGCACAAAAAACAAATACAATCACCGTGCACACGATGTAGGTATAGTAAGTTAGTACTTCATTACTCGTTATTATTATTTTAAACAGACCGCCGCCGTATAAAATATATATAATATAATGACGTCGCGCGTTCACATTTTTCCCGGTTTTGCGCACGAGACGTCCTTAAAAGGACGCGGACGGACGCTACAAGACGCTTTAGCGAGTATACTGCAGTGGTGGTCATAATAATATACAGATCGCTGTCATCTCACTGCACCAGCTCACCAATAGAAATTTATCGTAATAATTCCGATTTTTCGATCGTCTGAATCCGGGAAAAGCGACAATTTCGAAAGTTTCTAAAGTGCGCGCATCATGATGATATTAGAGTATGGTTTGCGTCTCGGCTATCATATGCAAACAATACAATGTGACGTGTATATAATATAAACGACGAGTTTCGCAATCTCATTATATTTATTACATATACAATATACAATATACATGAGCCACGCACGCGGTCTATAGAGAGCAGGAAACCGTTGTGGGAACGACCGACGACGACGACGCAATTTCTCATTCAAAATGAGATTAAAATATTATAATAAAACGTCTCTATTTCCTATTATATATAGGTATACGCATTACATACGTCCGGACGTATTAATAATATATTGTTGTGCCGCCACCGTTCCGTAAACGGATTTCCGTTTCGTCCGGTCGGTGTTTTCATTTTTTTTTTTTATCATACTGCGGTCCGACCTGACGAGAGGCTTATTCGCGGACCAGTTTCAAATATGCCTATACGGACGTATACAAACAACGTTGTTACTAGTAACTTTTTGTACTGATTACAACATACATCGCATGCACGTCATAAGTAATAATTTAATATTATTGTACTGACGATTAAAACGGATCGTATAGGTTTATACATAAACGTGGCTGCGGTGCTTCCCCGCGCTAGTCCTCAACGACGAACCGGTGTCGAAACCCAGACGGCGGTATCCATATGCATATAATGTGTATTTTTTTCGTTCACCTTGAACTTGATCGACCTATCCTTCTCTCAATCTCAATCTCTCTCTAACACACACGTACACCGTGTGTATACGTCACGTCCGTCGCGATCACGGACGTATGTGTGTGCGCACGGCACAGTGCAGTGTTTTCGTACGTGCAACTAATAATATATCGCGAAAACCCTAATCACGTGTTACGTGGACGAGGAAATGTGGAATGATCGTTAAAACGATAGGTATCCAAAATAACTACGATAAAGTAGATGATACGATTATTACACAGATTACAAGCGGAATGAAAGAATGAACTGACTTTAATCGTTCACATTTTCAAATAGAAAAACTGCGGAAGTCGACTTTATCAGTAATTACTCAGTGTCCAATGTCCATTCCACCTTTGCGACGAGTTTGCGCAGGAATTCGAATACAGTGTCTCAATATCGTTACTGTGGTGGTGGAAGAAAAGGTGGCGATTGGGGTGTGCCTCTCTTAGCCCTCTCTAAGCCCCTCCCAAAATTATTCAAAACTTCCCTCAAAATTAAATTTATAATTGTTTTTGTTATGTAATTAATTGGCTCATTTTGTTTATGAATATTTTAACATCCCCTCGCCATAAAATAGAATAAAATCTCCGACTATAGCACATAAATACGCACAATATTATAACAATTGTGAGAGTATAGAGTATCTCCTATATTATTCCATAACATACTGTGATGTGCATATTTATATTCATAAATTTATAATGATATTACCAACTAAATTCATAAATATTCGAAATCAGTTCATTGTTTGTGGAACACCCTGTATTGTAAATTATAATAATAATATACCGTCGGTATCGTCTTTCCGGGAACGAAAACCAATCGACTTGCGCGCGCGTGGCGTCCGCGATTTCCGCGTTTCGCGCCCACTGAGCGCATACGTAATGTATATAAGCTGCTGCAGCTGCCGTCGCTAAATCCATCCGCCTGTGGCTCGCGAGTGCTATTTTCAGACCTAAGCACGAGCCCGGCCCCCGACGCCGTTATTCGCATTCCGCCGGAATCGGATGGTCGCCGTAGCTGTGCCGGGGCCTACCTCGCTGCGATTTACGTGCATCGTACGTAGCGAGCGTCCCAAGCGAAAAGTCGTATTATGTTATGGTCCAAAATTTTGAAATTCTATTAATCAATTTATTTAAAATGTTAGGATGATAATCCGAACACCAAAAAATACTGTACAAATCTGATCATTGCAGCTGAATAATGAGTAGAGTTTAAGGTTTTATATTATATTATAGGTATTCGTCAACTTTCATCACCCATAAATTAAAGACACTATTTTAAAAAGTATTGAAAGAATACTATAAATTATAGTCTATAACAGTATCATAAGTGTTGTCTAAAATGTTGTATTTTATCTCTCTACCATCGACACAAGCAATACGATTAAAAAAAGTAATCAAATTGAAATATAGTATTGTAATTAAAATTTGTAATTCATATTTATCTTTGAATTAATTAAATTTAATAATGGTGCTCGTCCATACCAATTTTATTGTCATCACTTATATTATACAGTGCGCTGGAAGAAACCGAAATTTTTTAATTTAATAATTTAATACGTATCGGGCGTGGTGGACAAAATGCGTTATTTCTCTAGAAATAAAATACGTCGTTGGTGTAGGTGTAGTCGATGTTGACGGTGTTTATTTAACGCTTTCGACAAACAACCCCGCCGAATCACAATACAAAATAATATTATAGTATACTTCCTGGTTTTATTGGCGCCGATTCGTCGCAACCAGTAATACTCGAACAATTGTCGATAATATAATAATATTGTGTTTCATAGGTATCGTTTTGTTGTAGCGGGTGTGAGAAAAAAAATGGATCTCGCAGCGGGGAGGAGTGGCGCGCAGGTAAACGTTATTGTAGATAGGTACCTTGTAGTGTTACTATGCGAAGAAGGAATAAAAAAAATTACCCGACAACACTCGGCGACGAACGCGGAAGTCATTTCGTGTATAAAAATAAAAATCGCTATCGAATGGAACGGAATTTGCGCGTGTGAGACGACGACGATGACGACGACTCCCGTGAAGCATCGTCGAAGGTCGACGGCGGCGGCGTCGACCACGTGACCGATGGGTTCTCGACGAGTGGCAGCGGAGCGTTACGCAACGGTGAAGGAGGGGAGGGGGGCGAGGCGAACGCTCGCTCGCGCGTTTTTTGAATAACAACATGTCGTCGTCGTCGTGCCTAAATTATTTTAGCGAAAATTCGTACTCTAGCCAAATGAAGGCGCTCGTATACGAGTAGACAAAGTATATAATAAGTTAATGCATGTGCACGCGTTTTATGTGCGTATTATGTATTAATAATATTTTTTTTTTTCATTTCATCATAATAATTATACGCACACGACGTGTGTCTTTTTATCTGAGTACTCTTTGCCGCCACCATCGTCGCTCCTATTGTGCCCGACGACGACGAATAATAATAAGGTGGAAAAACAAAATTATAAGCTACTCGCCGACGTCTGCAATCTTCACCTTACGGTGGCGGTGGTTATATTATTATTATTAATATTTAATATTATCATCGTGCCGTGTTTGTGTGTTTACGTGTTGTACACTTCCTGGATGCGATAACGCAACAATATTATTATATAATTGCACGCGGCGCTTCATGTTATCTCGAAATAAGAGCGCGCACGTCGCGATATAAATGCGTATAATGATTTATTGATCACATTATTTCGACAAACACGCCCGTGCAGCGTATCTATCTACCTACAATACGGTTTTATGCAAATTATATAAATTATTGCGCTGGGCGGTCGCGAAGTCAGTCGCGGAACATGATAAGGCTGCGGAAACGATAGTATAATATTATTATTATTATTATTATTAAAACATAATAATGTATTAAAAAATATAAGACGCGCGCTATCGTTGTGGCGAAAGGTCACGGGAGGCGATCGCATATCACGAACATTTCACGATCTACGAAAATCAGAATGGATCATTATTCATTATATATATTTAGCTATAGTGTATTCGATATCCATCTCCAAGTATGATAATGCATGTATGTGGTATTATTATAGTGTGCGCGCGAGTGAGAGTTAACCTTGAAGTGTTAGTATGTCATTGCTCTCTCTCTCTCACTCAGTCTCTTTCCTCTCCTCTTACGCGTCCGCGAGTCCGTCTCGCTCACATCTGCATATCGTTAGAATTTTGTAATATATATATTATACTCTCTCACTCTCGGTCTTTTGTGTATATAGGTACACAATATCCACCTCTGCACTCGGTCCGACGTCTATGTGTGTGTCTGTCTCTTTCTCTCTCCCTCTGCGCGCTACACGAACTCACATGCATCCGCGCCGAGGCGGTCACGTGACCACCGCACAGCGCCAGTTCTCCCTTTCCGCAAATCGCTAGAAAACGAAATAAAAAACCACCAATCGTCCTCAGGCTACGCCACCGAGACCGCATTGGCAAGTGGCAACACTGTAGAATGTAAACTCGTTTTCATCGCAAAGATTTTTTTTATATACATATTTATTATACTGTTCCAACTTGCGTCTTGCACACACAGAGCACACACCGAAAGCGGGCGACTTGCGCCAAAACAGCTATTACTGACCAACCGCACGACCAATAAATTTACAACATTCTCTCTCCTCTACCGCCTCTTCCAGTGAGCACAGATTGTTGTCATCGTTTCCTATACTGTTCACAAACGGGTATAATAGTACCTACACGAGATACGCGGGATAGAGAAAGAATATAAGCGTATAGACCGCGTCGTAAGCGATGAAACGAAATAGCAAAAACATTTTGTGGAATGAGTCATTTCGCATAATCTTTATTTCTTAACTTTTCGTCGATTTCGAGAAACATATTTTATATATCAAAATTAAGTTAACTCGATTTTTGTAGTCGTCGTTTTATCTGGGTGCGGTTTTACTTTTTTGTAATAGAATTTTATCAAGTACAAAAATACTTAAATAATAAAGTGCCTGTGAAATTTAATTATGACAACAACATTGATAACACTCACGGTTGTTTCGCATGAAAAGAGGATGTTTGGGCGACGGGGGCGCAGGACCGGGATGATGGTAAGCGCCGGGTGGCGGAGCGTTCACTCCGTATATCCTGGAGAACAAGTCCTGTTGCTGTTGTTGCTGTTGCTGTTGCTGCTGTTGCTGTTGTTGTTGTTGCTGTTGTTGTTGCTGCTGCTGGTGACATTGTGCATTGCTTGGTGGATCCGGACTTGTACGACGGCCGCAAGCAGAGACTGATTCGACGTACAGAAAACAGCGATGAAACAAAACCAAAAAACCAAAAACATTAATCTCTTGTCTTTAACACCATATGATAAAGCTATAAGCTTGTAAAAAATAACTATAAGGTGGAAATAGAGATAAAGGTTCAGAGTCAAAAGATCGGGGACAAGTGTTTGGAAGGGGGGGGGGTTAGTGCAATATTATAAAATATTGTACTTTATGCACATAATAAGAATATTATTATCGTAGTAGATGTGGAGGATGAGGAAGAGGAAAAACTTAAATATATAATATAGTCAGTTATTATTGTGAACATAATCTGACCTTGGTGGTGATACTGGTGCGGTTGAAGCCGAGCCCTAAGCTCCGTGTCTGTGGACGTGTGCCCGCTGCTGCTGCTGTCCACGTCGGATACACCGGAGTCCGCGGGGCTGGGTGGAAGAGAGCCTGAAACGAAACGAGAAAACACGTTCAGATATACAGTATACATACAAACACTTAATAATAAAATATTTTACACAACGCGTTCAAACAACGAGGTGCACACTGGTTTTTTACAATAAAATGTATATAATATCGTACACAATATGTTATGTACACGTTGTACATGTATGATAATGTATACGAATTACGAGTAGGTATACAGGTATACACTATACAGTGCTCGCAAGTATATTTATTATAGTACCTATTCCATATTATCTGCAAAAGGTGGGCCACTAGTTAAAAAGTTATTTTTTGCAACAAGTTAGTTAACTTTTTATTTAACTTCTTAACTACATTCAATTACTGTTAAAATAACTTTTTTAAACAAAAATAATTTCTTAAGTTTAAAATGCATGAACAACATTTTTTATGTATATTCACTTTAAACTCAACAAATTAAATTCTTTTTTTCCTAACTCAACTAAAATTGAGTAATTACTTTTAATAAACTTGCCCATCTCTGTACGTAATATAATTATATGTAAGCGAATACCCAGAATACTATACATATAACAATATGATATTAATAGGTATACAAGAGACAATAGTAGTCCTGGTCGGGTTGAGTTAGGTCGGGACGGTATTAATTCAAAACATGTAGGCGGCAATAACTGCAATACAAAACTTTGTACTCATACATTATAACCTGCTGTGACTATCGGATTCTAGCAGTAATTATAATATGTTTTCTCAAACAATTCTTACTTTAATAATAATAATAATAATAATATGTCACGACAATATTTAATAAAATGTGATCGTCCCGTCGTTGTAGCTCGCTGCAGGTTTTCGAGTAAAATAATATCATAATTTTGTTTTACACATCGATGACGTCGGATTTCTGGGGTTCTCGTCGACCAGTAGATTAAATCCACGATTTATTGTCAACACGCGAAGTGATAATATTTAATCAACACGTGTGTGTATAATACCGACACGTAACGTAATTTATTGTTATAACCTAATATACAATATTTGGCGCGTGTCGTGCGCACTATGCACATATTTAATATACATACAACATACCTAATACATATCGTTATAGGTATACTAAGATTTAATATTATAAATTATATTTATCATTTTTATGAGTGTGGTATGGGTAGTTTAAAGATTTATATTACAATTGGTTGTTATTTTCAGCCGTTTATGGGACGGATCGACCATGTCGATTTGTGAGCTAAACAAAGTGTCGTAAAACTCTCAGCGTTACGAAACGCACTAGAGAATTTTCCTTAAAGTATATTATACTAGACATCAGCTGTATAATAAACACATTTTGCGAATGTATGACTATATACGTCAGCGATATCTGGTTCACAGCTAATGTCTGACGATTTTTTATTATTATTTATTTATTTTTTGCTATTTTCTGTCGGCAGAGATAGAACACGAGGTTTTTCGTAAACAATCGGATATGCGCACGTTACATAATATATATATAGTACAATATAGAGTATACATATAAATATAATATAGTATAGACAAAAAGACTAGTTAACACGTAAATATATATTGAACAATTTGAATTTTTCGACGACGTAGCAATGTTTTAACGAGTCAACGGCCTTATAGAGTATAAAGATAATAATATAATAACAAGTGTAGTTTTATGTACCATATGATACATAATATATTTTAAATATTTTTATTGTTTTTGTTGAACTAGATTATTTGTCCTAGGCGAATCTATGAGGTGGCTGGGGAAGGGGAGAACTTGGCCTCATAATATATATTGGGATAATAAAAGTCATGAAAAATGTTTTCTTCAATACGAGGCATAGATAAATTGGCTAAGAACAAGTAGATATGTTGTAAGACTATTTCTCAAATTTGGCAAATGCTTGAATTTGTTGTATAGGTACCTATCATTACATAATAAGATTGTCATGTGTCGATACTAACTTAGCAAATATGGTCTTTAAATAAGTATATTTAAATATTTCAATGATCAAAATTTGAACAAATATAAAAAAACGAAAAAATTAGGATTGTGCATGCTTGGTGAATCGTACTGGATAAATATTATAATAATTTATATAATATATTATACAATCCATTCACCTACAAATATACCAACTTAGTCAAAGGGTGCAGGGGAAACGTGTGAAATGTCTGTGGATTAATAAGGGGAAATTATGAGAACTACATCACCCCCGATAATTTGGTAGTTTAAAGTTGCACCTATATGGCTATATGGTGTTCATGCATATTATGTGATGAGAAATGCGCCCGGAAAGGAAACGTCTGGTGGAGAAAATATTTAAGAGACACGACGGCGACGGAAAGTCCCAATAATAGTCCCTACTCCCTATAGGTAGGTACGAGTATTATATAATATATTATTATTATAATACGCTCGTCAGTTATGACCGTTGGGTGTAAACGACCATATATATTATAGAGAAAAAGGTTAGTACGAGACGAAAACGGGTTTCGGCCGATTAAACGCGCGAAATAGATCCATTAATCACTGCGGCGGATTGACGGGCGTCGTCGTCGTCGACTAGCCAGACCTCGGACCGACCGGGTCCCATGCAAATGTCACGTCGGCGGCACAGGTGTAGATCACACGCGGTGGTCATCGCCATTAGTCATCGTGTCCGCGAGTCGGTCCCCCGGACGACGGACGATGACGGACAATGATTACGCGTCCCTTCTATATTTTGTATTCCTCACTATATCTGCGTACGCCGTATATCATTATTATTACTATTATTATTATTACAGTATAATATTGTAATTTCATGATACGTCCGAGAAGAGGCTATTTATCAGTCTTATACGGCGTTGGTGCGAACCGTGACGACATTGTTGATATGTTAAGTATAATAATTATTATGCGCGAGTGTTTTTATATTGTATAGGAAACGGCGGCGACCGTTACAGACAAAAGCAGGAAGAAGCAGCCGGATGACGACTGCTATGACTATGTCGACGGCGACCACCACCACCACCACCACCACCGCCACAGTATAATACGCTTCCTATAGGTCTACGCCTCTTCTTCTGGCCCGCGCAAGTCTTCGCCGTTCCAGGAGAGTCTGACGACGTCGCGGCGAAACCGGTTCGGCGAGCGTATAAATTCACTGACCCCACGCCGAGACCTTGGGAGTTTCTCTACATCGTGCGCCGGTTTTTTTCCTCGGTTTTACACGAGTCTTTCGATTTTTACTCTGAAACGGCGGAGAGCATCCCGAAAAGCGAAAAAAAAAATGCTATAATATATTATATACAATATGATCGTCCGCGTCCCTAGGAAACGATAAATAATAACTCATCGACGGATCGCGCGAAAAGGCGTAATCCACGGGATTATAATAATAACAATGATATAATATCAAATATACGCGGTGTATACCTATTTAAGGGACCGTGAGGGAAACGTACCCCGTAGAGCAGCTGCTGCTGTAATGTGCATACAACTCTTTTTTTCCTCTTTTCCGATTATTTTTTTTTTTCGCGTCAAAGACATTATATAATATAATATTATTATTATACTTTTTTTTGTGCTGAAAACGCGGAATTTCGACCCAAAAAGGGTGACGTAGGTTCTTCTCTTTGTTGTCGTCGTACGAGCACATCCTCATCTGCGCGGGTCGTTGTGCAATCGCGTGCATTTTATATATACAGCTGAACGACGGCAACGATCATAGTGTTCACCTGCAGCAGCAGTCCCTTTCATAATCCCAGCGGTGCACTCACAGCCACCGTCATATTATACGTGGTGATTTTTGGGGCATTTCCACCCTTTTTTCGCGCAAAGGGTTATAGACGGTCGTCATTTCTACGACGCAATTATTGCGTTCATAACATAATACACTGTAACAGCAATGTTATATAAAAGGGTTTTATCGAAGGGTTTTTGACACTTTTGTGGAAACCGGTGGCGCGTGTCGCTCTTTGCGCAATTTCAATGGGACCGACGCCTGCTGCTGCTGCGGCTTTATTATTTGTATTTATGTACGGTTGCATCGAAAGGGTTTGGCGCGCGCGTATATTGCGAAAACAACTTCGCGGACAATGCGCGTGCACGTAAACACACAGATGTTTCCATAATTCTGATGTTTTCGTCGGAAATCCAATACGCGAGGGTAGTACCGCCACCGCCATCGACGAGCGGTTATTAATATTATTATTATTATTATTATTATTATTATTATTATTATTGACGACGAATAGTTACAACAGACGAGTTTTTCGCGACCGACGACAGGAAACACGCGGTGTAAACAATAAAAAAAAAAATTATATAAATAGTTAGCGAACAAACATGACCTATAAATTAAAGAAGAACGAATAGTAAAAAAAACTTGCGGATGTGCTTGCGCAGCCCCCGCGGTTCGTCCTGCTGAGTATTACGTCACGATGGGTAGTTGTGCGCGACGACCGCAATGACGACGACATTGTAGTTGTGTTTGTGGGACGTGGACAGATTTTTATCGCCGTGCAATAGTTGCAATATTAATAATATATAAGATTTCGACTTACGAGACCGACCGACCGACAACGAAGACGTTAATTCGTTATGTTAAATTATTGTTATTATTGTTACTGAGTGTGTTTCTTTTTTTATAGGTATATAAAATATTTAATATAGGTACCCATTATTATATATTATAATGTTATGATCGAGCAGACGGATCCGTTTAATCTTGAAAAACGTTCGAAATCACAACGGTATAATACCTACATGAACCGCGAAACTACATATTATAGAATATTAATATGATTTGCGATTTTAAATTTAAATTTGACATTAAAAACTAATAAAATGTGATTTACTTGTGTGGGTATACCTAAATAATTTTATACTATAATCGTTTTTATGTCGAGTTTATATTTATTATAGTTAACATCGCGTTCTGCGATTTTGTAGACTGTCGGTTTAATGTAATTGAAGTTTGAATACTATTATATTTATGATACGATAACGAAAATATGAAAAATAAAATCATGAGCGAATTTGAGAATATAATAATTCATAATAGTGTAGTACTGTCTTGAATCTTTATAATATTAGTACGATTTTAAATAAACTCTTGAAACTAAAAACTGAAAAGTGAAAACTATTCAAATTTGACTGTTAGTTTTTGTTACCTACTTACTAGGTAATCAAATATAGTAATAATGAATGAGGAAAGTTAGCTCAGTATAAACTATCGTCTATACTAATTACTAAATCAGTATTAGTTTTCATACGAGTCATATACATAGGTAAAACACGCTCGAAGTACATAAACCGTTTTCAAGAGTTTATATACTGCAGGTACGTAGGTCGTTATATAATGTAATAAATGTTCTTTAATTTCAACGGACATCCGGTTCCGGCAATACGCCCACAACCGTATATATGCTATACACACGTTATGCTGTGTGCAGTTTCTTGTATTTATGTTATATATAATATAAAATCAACCAAGCGAGTTTATCCCTACTCGCAGAGATTATTAAGACACTGAGCATATACTTTTTTTAAGCCCGAATCTAATGGTATGTTTTGAAATGGGACACGTTCAATAATAATAGTGTGACATCGTTCATTTTTGTACACATAAAATAAATATAACTGTATTGAGTTTGAAAGTTTTTTCCGTCTGAATCTCCAATGTCTAAAGGATATTTCATTGACGAATTTAGAGGTTCTTTTTTTTCCGGGCACCTACGATATATTAAATTTTGTCGACCCAGATTGGCTCGACAATCTATTGGCTTAATAACGTTATACCTACATGCCGGTATATTATACATATATGTGATTTCCGATTCCGGGGGGTATATTGTTTTACTCCGCGTCTTTACGGCGACAATGACACGATTTTATGGTTTTTTTTTCCGTTTAACGTGTTTCTCGTCGACTATCCGCCTTGGAGGATAAAGAAAAAAGCCGATTCTCCGAGGTCGTTGAATATATCAATCCTAAGGGATTATAATAGGAACCTGTTTTTCGCGCTTGTTCTGATGGTCACTCACCGCCAACTGACCATCGGTCATCTACATACATAAGCATAAGGGGAGACCGATGACCTTTCCCATAAACCTATACCTATAAAACCGATTTTTTTACCAACAGCTGAAAGACGGGAAATAAATCGGTAGTAATTTATTATTTTGTATGTCCGTTATGTCAAAGGTCGCAACCGAATATTAAACTGACCGATGCACACTTGTATTCGTTTATAGCGATTGCGAACAACTATGAAAATACTGTTAAGAAGAAATCAAGCGAGACAACAATTGCGTTTTTAGACATTATAATATACATCAGGGATTTTATATTTTATAATAGTATATATATAATTTATAATACCTCCCTCGGTAGCAGGGAGTAAGCTATTAGTAGATAATAACAAAATGTATGAAAATAATATTTTATAGATTAATAATAATTTAGCTTTTACCTATAAGTTATGAGTTATGACAGTTATATTTTTAGTGTACCTATACTTTAAATTGTAATATTGCTGCAGATCGTTTGAATTGTTATATTGTTATGATTGCATAATAATAAACGTTTGGAATGTCGTAATTGCAGTAAAATGATGCACGCACTCGGAATTATAAATCCTATTCGAATATCCATATTATGTAGGTGTAATATAATTTATTATATACAATTTTTTTACTTTAAGCACCACTATAAAAGAGCGTCTCGCGTTGAAATCAAAAATAATTTTATTCGTAGTCCAGGTGTGTGCGATCTGCGTCGTATACACACATCACGAACACATTTATAATTTAATCGCATATTTTACACGCAAAGTTTGTCGCACTTTATGCGCTCCGCGGCTGGACAATGGTCAGGGGGAGGAGAACCGGTTTCCAGGGTGTATACCTATATTATTATACCGGTCGTGTCCGGTGATGTCCACATCGTGTACCAAAACATGGTCCGCTGACCACGGCGGTGGGGGTAGCGAAGAAACGATATCATGGGCTGCCCATATCCCTCATCGATATTGACCATCGTCCAGCGGTCGAACGGGTTTGACCGCCACGCAAAATATTATAATGTACGCATACGATATTGTTATATATATTATAACCGACGATTCCCAAGGAATGACCAGTGGTCGAAATTTTTTATTGTAGGCAAGCACGGCGATAATCGCCGTTACGTGCGGCAGGGGTGTGTACCGCAGAAGACAATTTTCGATCGACCCCGCGAATAATAGAAATAATAATAATAATATTAAACATATGTGGTGGTTTCCGTCGAAACGGCGAATATTACCGATATGGTCGGGAGTAGGGGGTTATAGTATTGTTTCCCCGGGAGCGCACCGATGGGAACCGAATTTAACGATAAACTTTTTTCCAATAGTTACCTGCCATATAATATACAGTTGACGGGGTCAAGGAAATCGGCATTAAACGCCTGTGTTTTAGGCATTGCGCGTCGTTATAATATTCGTTAAAAATACACGATGCAAAAGTGAAATTTTATTTTTACGAAACTATTTGGCGAGAAAATCATGTATACGAATCGTGGTGTCTTGGGTTTCAAGGCCTCGAGTATATAATTGGCTGTAAAAACGCGTTATATTCTATATTAAACGTGACGTTTGACATACATACGTTTAATATTATTAAAAAATTAAACATTTTATATTATCAAATCATGATGAAGTGCCGGTGGAAATCTTTCTGATAAAATATATAACGCCGTCCGCAGGACAATAGAACTATATGTATATTATGATAAATTATAATACAATATAATTCGACGAACGCGGACAAAGATCATATTATATTTATCATTATTGCCATATTATAATATTGAATATTGATGTATGTGCGTTCTATTATAATCTGTCTGAATGAAATCCTAATGTCAATCGACCAAACAAATAATAAATATTGGTACCTATTATTATAATTAATAACGCAAACGAGTCCATATTATAAAATATTATTATTGCCGTCGTCGCGGGTTTAACGCTCCGAAAAAAAATCATATGGCAAAAGATCGCGTCGATGTATACATATGTACCGGAAACTACCAAATCGCAAAGTGAAAACGGACTTTCTTCGAACCGGCTCTTCCGGTCTCGCTACGCGGCGGCAGTGTCTATATATATTATATAGAATATAATTTATAAATAGATATAATGTTATGCGCGAGAGTCAGGATAAAGCCGCCGCCGCCGTAGTGTAAACAATAGAAAGTCATTGGTTGAAGGGGTATATACTATGTATATTATATTGCTTAAACATATGCATTTATTTATTATAGGTGTGCACGCGCTTCGCCCGGCAGATTTAGGTCACGACTACGAGACGTCGTGACGACACAGCAGCGCGTCATTTTGACGAAACAAAATCGTAATAATGCTGTATAATATAATATGATATTATGTGAACACTCCGCCCGCCAAGATCGTGAATCATATTATTGTGTTAGACGTCGCGACGTAATAGTTTATGAGATTTGACGCCGCTGTGGGCACCAATTTTGATTTCGGCAGCTCATTTGTTAACAGCGTATACGATAATATTATATTATTATATTATAAACCATGTAATAGTGTACCTATACTCTGTGTGACCTACGCCTAGTGACCTACATATTTTGTATTTGGGAAATATTTTATCTACAAGATAATGATCATTGTTACAATATTAAATTATGAGTTATGACTATCGAAAACTCACCAGCATGATGGAATCCGTGCGGCAGGGCGAATGACAACTGTTGCCTGGGAGGCAGATGGTCTGCCGCTCCTGGGTTTCCTACACCGCCGTTGCCGGCGATCCGGAGGTGATCCAGGAAGTCGATGTTCTCGTCCTTTTCATTACCTGCAACGGCAAAAAAAAACATTTACGTTAAGTACTAAAACCGTGCACGTGCATAATTAATAATTATTATCATAGTTTATGCAGTCAAAGGGTATTGTGAGAAATATGACTGCTGCTCGGTGATGAGCTATATAATATATTACGAGGATGTAATTTTATTGAGATCGACCATAGCACGTATTGGTGATAACAATTATATTTATTGTGCCGTTTGAACGACCAAGTTAATGTTTGTTCTAAAGAACCTATCTCATGTTCTTGACGTTTTTCGTTAACTCATTTTTGTATTTGTATTTAAATTATATGATTAATAACTTATTTGTGTTGCATCGACTCTGTTATGACTGTATGAGGTTAAGTTTAGCATATTTCTCGATTAATAAAATATAAAATCGAATTCGATTCGATTCTATAAAAATAGAAACATAGTCAACGACGCTGTCGCCGAGTCATATAATATATCGCAGATACTTAAGTCTCGGCACCGTGGCGACCCTCACCCACCTTACCGCCAGGATTTACGGTCGGGATGGATGGTCGAGGTAGCGGTGAGGCCGCCGACGCGAGGGGGAATAATTGACCGGCAGATACGGCACCGGAAGGGAAAGTGGGTTGAGGCGCCGCCGCCACCGCCGCACGGTTGCCACATCGTTTCCTTGACCCACATTTTCACCTGCTTCCCAAAAGACACGTCTCCCCCGCAAACACTAGAGCATACATATTTTAATAATATATACACTACCGTCGGATATACGTTTTATTATATAGTACTTAACTAGCCATTATAATGCGTACGTAACAGTAGAATATAATATATATAGTATCGAATGTTTACGAACAATCGATAAAGATCTCCCCACCCAGTGTACACTATATTATATTTTAATAACTCGATCGACCATGATTATATTATTATTATTATTATTACCGATGGTGAAAATTAGATCGCTGACGATTTTTTTTTCGGTCACCTCGTATACACACGATCCGGAACAAAGAAAGTGACGACGGCGAATTTCGCGTTTGTTCCGGTATACCTCTATATATGTATACACACACACACCGACACCGCACAAGGCGGTCGTTTTGAAAACGAATCCACTTTCAATGTTTATAACTCGCACAACGCACACATTTCGTCCGCTCTACTGGCAAGTATTTTATCGAGTATAACATATAAACGTAATTATAATAAATCCTATTATATCTATGTATAAATTATTATACCATCGGTGTCGGAAGTTGATGCTATGTTGTACGTTTTGTTTTTCAGTGTGATATTTTTTTTTATTATTCATTTTTCGTTAAGCCTACCTTATTGTGTTGTATCGTGACATTGACTTGAAATATTAAATATTATTATTATCTATGTATTACATCAAGTGGTTTTAAAATAATTACGGCCATTGCCGTATATATAAGACATTGTCCATGTGTTTGTGTGTGAGAGTTTTTTCTAGTTACATGGTGTACTTATATTATGTTCCCCGGAGTCTTAGCCTTGGAAGGCTTATATATATAATTGTATTATGTATCTATTATTGTGTATAGAAATATAGTCCCCACCAAAAAGGGACCGGAAAACTTATGCCAGATAACAGTGGGCGAACACAATTTCTCGCGGCAATCGGGTCAGCGTGTGTTTTGGCATCGGATAAAAAAAATGAAAAAAAAAACGAATAAAAAAGAAGAGTAAAAAAAAAGAACGAAAGAAAGAAAAATTCTGATTCTCTCCGAAAATAAACGTGCGGCAAGACGACCCATTGGTGCGCGGTACACGAGGAATACGAAACTGGGTCAAACGCCCTTAGACCCGAAAAGAAACAGGCCGACCATAAAAAAAATACCCGTGACCAACTGTTGTCTCGGAATTGGGTCACGTACACGTAAGGGGCTAAATCACTATTGTAGACAGTTTTTTTTTTAACTCTTCTCTCCGCGCACTAAACTGTCGTAACACGTGTGTATAATATAATATATTAGGTATTCTTTCTTAACGCGGTTAAATTGACCGGAACAAACGAGTGTTTGAAGAAGAAGTCTTAAGAATACACGCATATTATGGGTTACCACAGCTATATAATAATATATTACGTATAAGAGAGAAAAAGGGATGTGACCAATTGTCGTGCGCATTTGACCCACATATTAGTATCTCGGAATACTATTTGTTTTATATTACGATCGTCGACGATAATATAACATAATAGTCCCGTCGTTTGGGGTTTGAGGTCTACGGCCTCGTGCTCGTAAATGTCTCGCCACGGCCTTGGGGTTGAAAAGGATATTGGTTTTGGGAATTCTGAAGCAGACCAGGACGTCGATAAACAAAATAATAAATCTTGTATTATTTTGTTGTACATAATATTTTACACATCGTAACGTATATTACGATTACCTATATATTATGTTCAAATTTACGTAACCGACCGGCGTGTATTAAAATGAAACCAAAACTGTGAATTCGAAAAACGTCGTGAAGGGACTATGGTGTATGAGAATAATTATCATGTGGTAGTATGAGTATTTCTTTTAATATATTTTGGCGTTAAGTGTTTAGTTTTTTTCAAAGAGACTCGACAGCCGTCCGTCGGTGGCATATTCGCTCATAGGAATACCATAATTTATTATAATATGAATCATTGCACGGCACAACCGTGGTGAGATAATAACACTATATTATATTGTAGTGCTAAAAAGACGATGACGTTATATAATAACGGATCGGTTATTATGACGTTGCGACACTCCACCGACGACGACGACGACGACGACTATAGGGACGCGGCGAACCGACACAATCCGCGCACGTCGATTATACGTCGGTCGTGTTGTTTTAATGGTGTTTGTTGGTTTTTTTTTTGACAACGTGGTTACGTAAGGCTCTATATAACATAACCACCTGGTCGCAGCGTCTAAATAGTTCACGTGAATAACGATAATGCTGCAGCAGTGATATAAACAGCGCGTTTGAATTTATTATAAAATGGGTGTCTTAGGAAGGATCGAGGACCGACGACCGCACGAGAGCTGCAGAGGGACACTGCAGCAAAAAAAAATTAAACCTTATGGTGCGCGCGTCTGACCTAATTCTCTGTCTCGTATATTATTATTATGTGATAGGACGTTATGTATACACGAACGAGAAGAAACGCCCCGTCTTACACCTGTGTGTATATTATAATTTATAATATTATAATTTATACACATCGACGCGGCGAGTACTACTTGCAGCAGCAAGCAGGTCGTCGTCGTCGTCGTCGTCGCCGTCGTCGTCATCGTTACGTTATAAAGATATTTTCAATTTGTTATACGTCGCGAGATGTCGACGCAGGATTAAGCCCACCACACATAATATAGTGCCAAGTCTGTTAAATAAAGCAATTGAAGTAGATTTTATATTTATATTTGAAAATTATTATTGCGAATTTTAATAGACTCAAGTCCGGAAAACAATTTAACTTCATTACAATATTGACATTTCCTAAAAAAGTTTCGTACTTATGTTATATTGCGACTATTACTATAAATTCGGTGCGGTGATGCGCGTTAATAAAACCATGATAATATTATAGATGTCGTTAATACTTTTTATAATGATACAATAATAATAATATGCACGCGCGACCACTGCAGCGGCGATATCGTTAAAAAAAAAAAACTACGACGTTATTACGGATAATATTACTATTATCGTCGTCGTAAATCGGAAATGCCGACTGGGTCATATACGCGAACGAAGTTTCGCAATAACCCCGCATATCTCCACTGCAATGGCACAATCTATATAAAGTTATATATATATAACTCGGCCCTCGGACTTTCACTGAAACGACTTTTGCGTGGGAGTTTTCGGCGAGCACGCTCCCCTCGCCGCCCGCCTATGTAGACGCGTGGCACAGGGTAGACGAGCAGACGGGCGGGCGATGACGGCGGGCAGACGCTAGTCTCAAGGCTGTGTTCCGCCCTCGCCCTATTTTCGCGCGCGCGGGTCAGACGCACCGGAGACAGACGCGGCGTGCTAACCTAACCGTCGACGCCGACGCCACTGCCGACCCTGCTACCACCCTCGGCCGCACCGATACCTACCCTTCGAACGAGGCGTTTTTTCGCCGGCAATCGATAACAGCTGATTTCGGTCTATCCACCCCCCGCGCCACGCGCCGGCCCATTCAACCGGTGCCCGGAAAACGTCGTCGCGACCACCGTCGACGAATATTATTTAATATATTATATAAAAGCGCATCTACACATAACATCTGGGCGGGGGCGTGCGACACCTCCTGCATTATTATACCTATACAAACTTAATAATACCCACGGCAGCTATCATATATGCCGTCGATTTCCTATGAAACCGGTTGCGGGGTCGTAATAACTATGATAAGATAAACATTATAATACAATAATATGTAAATGGGAGCAAAAGTGAAAACGACCTTGTTTCGCGAGTTGCAACGGCGCGGCGATGAGCCAATGCCGGCGCGGTGTTGACGGAATCCGCCAACCCGGCGGAATTTCACTCGATTTCCGCGCCCGCAGATAGGTACGAGCGTGTATAAGAATATAATATATATATATAGCTAGTGTATAAGAGTACGCTTTAGACATTTGATTTAAGAGGAAAAGTAAATACTATGCTTTACTTACATAACTATATTATATAGTAGATAAGATATATTATTGTGCAGTGACACAATAAAAAGTGAACTGACTATATATTATAAACTATACATACACGTAGTGCGAGTGGCGAGTCATATGATGACGTCGATGTTCGCGCGAGGGTATAATATCATATCGAGTGCGGTGTCGCGCAAGCTGTAAGGGTGTAACATATATAGTATACGTGGGTGAGGTAAAACGTTATGTAGGCATCGTACGACGATGGGTCGGTTCGCACGCGGGGGTAGACGCCCGGTGATCGATCCTTGTAGCGGCGTCGACGGCGGCAGCGCGGTGGCCGGGACGACGGGGGTGTGAGCCGGGCGCCGGCGGACGGCGTCGTCGGGCCCGCCGGGGATGACGACCCCGGCGCGTTAACGTCGTACGTCGGCGTGGCGGCGGGGGTGGAGACTTTTACGTTTGCCACGAGCCGCACGTTTTGTGTGCTTGATAAAGTGCTCGTGGCCCTGGGACGAACAAAGGTCGTTTACTCTCTTTATACTCTTGCACCCCGCCACTGCCACGATCGACACGACCTATATATGCGCTTGTATGTTATATATATACCACTCCTCTCCAACCTCTCCTCCGACTTAAAGTCACCACGAGCACCACCCAACCCCCAAACCGGCTACCCGCTCGTCCACCCAAAAAGGATGGAAGCCCTTTGAGACTCCTTTTATATATATATATATATATATATGTATCTATTATAAGTACGCGCGAGGAACACTGTGCATCTAAATAGATATTTCCTCGGGTATCCGCCTTTTAATACCCTCTCGGAAAAAATTCAGACTTGCTGCATATCACGAGTTGTAATATATCGTTCAGTATTTTCGAATTTTTTTTTTCGTTTTAATAATTATAATACATGTATCTGTGTCTATTATAATTTATAATGTACGTTAACTCGTTGATGATTCTGAGAGATGACTATAGTACAATACATGTACGACGCAAGTACTTTGCAGATGGTACATGCCTAAAGATACCTAATGGTTTTTTAGTGTAATATCGTACAAATTATTAATATTAAGATATACAAATTGCATATTATTGAATTATACAATTATTTTTACACACAGAGCATATTATTATAAAAGTTATTTTCTGAAATCGACGAGAGAAAGAAAAAAAAACATATAATCGCACTATTGTCGGTTTGAAACGGAAAACGATACAATTTCGTAATAAATACTTAATTAGACTTGTAAAAGTACTTTTTCTAAATAAACTTCAACACAAGTACAATATATTATTAAATAATGAGTTAAAAATATTTGATTTGAAAAATATTTTTTAACTGAAATGACAGCAAAAACTACAGCTAGTGCGCTCATAATAAAATAATAAAATATACGTTATAAAATATGTATTGTATATATTACCAATATTTTATAGAACCATCCTACAAAAAATTATCTCGATCAAATCGAATTAAAAAAAATTGAACCTCCAATAATATTACATATATTTAGTGGACAATGGAACGAGGTAGTACAAACGAAGTTTTTGTTAAATTAAATTTTGGTCTATTTTTGTATGCAGGATGCGCGATAAACGACTTACGGATTCGAAGTAAGTTTACACACAGTCGACGAACACATCTACATAATAAATTAATAATGATAATACGACGGGCTTGAGTGGGCGTATATTATATTACGATACAGGTAAGGTTTTTTTACTCTTTAGAAATCCTATTCGAAAAACTGGCTGGGAGACGACGTCGACGATGACAATAAACGGTCGGGGAATTTTTTTACGCGTGTAAAAACAATGACCGATGCGATGCGAAGGGGAGCCACCACCGCCACAGCCGCAACCGTCGCCTATAATCGTGACCTATTTCCGGGACTCCGTGTACGCGCGCACACACACTTCCTGGACGAGAGGCGGACACGAAGACGCCTGGGCGACTGGCCGTGAACTTTCACGCGCCCGATTGTTCAAGGCCACAGCGATTTCTCCGCCGACGGTACCCCAACGACCCCACCCCCGCCGCTACGCCACCTATATTCATATACACACTCACACACGCGGGAGCGCGAGTATACGGTGACGGTTTCGTTATTGTACTTTCACTATTTTGGATTCTCTTTGACGCGCGCTCGTCTAATTATAATACAATTCGTATCCGCATGTATTTCCTATGCGATACGCCGTCGGTTCAACAAACCCCGCAAATGCACCACGTTACAACATTATGTACTTATAGGTATAGGTATTATCATTTATCGCTGTCGAGATAAAGTACGTTGTCCGTGTGACTTTTGAGCGGAACATGTTTGATAATCGGACAAGAGAAACGTCGCGAAAACCGAATGGCACGCGGCCAAGATAACTTCGGGGAGGTGTTAGTAGTAATGAACGAGACGGAACGCAGCTATACAATATGGAAACTGCCATCACGCATACGAGCCTACGAGATCTTCGGCAAAATATTTTTTTACAATAACCATACCATAGGTGCAATTATAGAATATCTACGAAACGGGAAAAAACTGTGGTATACGACGACGACATGTAATCCTTGTGAGAAACCGATGGGGGTAAAACGAACGGATGGATGTTTTTGTCGGGTAAAAGGTGTTTTTACCCCCAAAAAAAATCCTATATAATATATTTGTTTGAAATAAAACGACGAAGACGAGGAGGCAGATGTGTAGGAAATGATTTCGCACAAAACCCCGATGATGAGTGCGTATATATACGTGACTATGACGAGGGTGCACACACGATTGACCCACTTTAACAGGTTACCTTGTTTTCGCCTTTCTCTGCGGTGGTACAAAAGAATTTCGCGTCGTTGTGTTATATTTTTATCCTTTTATTTAATACATTTTTTCGATTTTTTTTTTTTGTTTTTTTTTTTTCATCTCCCCATGTCCCGGTCGTTGAGGGTAACAGGTATAACGATATAATAGAAAAAATAGAATCGGAAATTTGACTCGGTATGATACAAAAATGTTTTCCGGTTTTATGTGTTACTCGCTAAATTGAGATTACGAGTATACGCGCGTCATCAAGAGCACTCGTGGTCCATATTATAAAATCGTGTGAGAGACTTACGGAATTGTTTGATGATGCATTTTTTGTAACCCTTGTAGATTGGCTTGATATCTTCAGCATCGTCCGATTCGGAGTTCGTCTCGTCCGGTTCACACTTTACCCGTAAGTCCAAAGGTTTGGCTTCGATTTCACTGATCATCGCGACGATTACGTTTTTATCCGTTTTCGAGTTTAATACAATTCGTACACCAATATCGGATTGATGAAAAAAACACCAAAAACGGTCACTAGATATAGCACGCGCGCGCAAGTGCGATAGTAATAACAATAATAATAATACAATAAGAGTCGGTATTATATATTTTTAAAATTTTCCGACGAAAAATGATTTAATAAAAAATTGAATACAAATACGAAAACAAATTTTCCTCGGGATAATTTTTTTTTCTTTATCGTACACGGGTTATATTCATATAAATCGAAACCGAAAACTAAAAAAAAAAATTCAAAAACCGAAAAACAAAATTATAATATTATAAAATACTACGTTCGCGAGCACCGCCAATAAATTCACGTACTACAACGCATGACCAGCCGGTAGGTACCCGACGTCGATGAGCCAGCGCCGGAATATGAGAAGCTATACAAGACCACGGGCAACCGGCGGCAGCGCCGGTGACGGCGGCGTTTCCCCCCCGAGCAGTGTGCACCAGGCGGCGCGACCTAAAAACACCGTATGCGCGCCTTAATTACCGTACCCACCGCTTCTCGATAATATCTGTTTCGCGCAATGTACCTAATATACATTTTTTTATGTATAAAATAAAATTACCTCAAAATCTATCGCTTCGCTTATATTAAAAAAAATATTATAGGTACTGACGTCTGACAGTGGACTATAATATTTTTACATCGTAAGTGTACACTATATATCGTATTGTCGTAGGTAATACACAGTTTAATATAAATCGGTGAATATTATACGAAGCGAATAAAGCGATAATATGAACATTTATAAATTATAATTAACTGTTGATTTCGTATGGATATGGATAGGTATATGATATTATATATTATAGTATGTATTGTAATTTGTAGCAAGTAATTTGAAAGATGATAATAATTATAAACCATAATTAACACCTCAAAGTATTGCAGAAGGAAATACATTTAAAAAATGATCTAGTTCGCTTCGCGAAAATCGTTTTATATTATTAAAATAATTACAAATACTTGTGATGCAGCAGTTTGACCCATAGACAAATTATAGAATAAACCAGGAATTAATAAAATATGCGAAGCCAACATGTCCATATTATAAATCCATATGAATCTGAGGAATTATCAAAGGGCAATTTGAGGATTTATCAAGGAGATTATAACTTAGCATAGGCATATAATAGCTTTACATTGTCTGTCTCTCTCGAACACATGTTGGCTTCAATGTATTATACGTAAAACAGCTATTATAATATTATGTATATAGTTTGACCTATGAACACAATTATATATAAACGTATTACACGCAGACTAACAGCGGAAGGGCGGGTGCCCACCCGACCTATCAGTTATTTTTAAAATGTCATTTTTTATTTCCGAACGACATAACGTATACACAAAATAACATTGTAATGTGCAGTATATACGGTCATATTATTAATATTAACATTTAATATTAATTATCGCGTAATCCCGTCCAAAACGGGTGTCTACATAATATAATAATGAACAAACAGACAGTCCGATTATTAATTAATAATAACACGTACAAGGGCAAGCGTGTTTGATCGGACCAATTTTACGATTCGTTAATAATAATAATAATAATCCTCGCCGAATCGATTTAATATAATGATATTACATGTACCAATACCTCGATATATAGAACTTATGGGTTACGATAAAACCTTATCGTACCGTTTTAACTGAGTAACAAACGTTCAGAAATTTTTTTTTTAAATATATCCATTTAAAACCTACCTATTATTATCTACTGTTGTATTACTATCTCTACAACGATACAATATCAATATTGTATTTGATATTTGTTAATTTATTATTACATATTTTCAAATTCCTATTTTGATAGGATGTATATGAGTAGTGTTTGAAATTTGATATACTTTGAAAGCTGTGAAATATTGAAATATATCGATTTTGTGATTTTTGGCTATCCTTATGAAAAGCCAATTATCTCTATTATATATATTTTTTACAGGTACTTTATCATACTTACATTTATGATTTCAGTAACTGTATTAACCATTTATTAAAATCATAAGATAACATTTGGAAATTTAAATTTATTAAAATTAGAAATAAAATAAAATTTGATCGTTATGTTTATGAGTTTTTTTATTTAATGATATTTGATTTGTTACAATATATTGAGGTGTTTTTATAAATTATTTGAAGAAACATTTAAAATGTATCGGTATAATAAATGTTTCAAGGGGTTCTATTGTTAATACTTCATTTTGGAAATAATAATAATTTAATTTATTTCTATTTACCACCGATTCTACTTGATTTAACCATGTTATGCACTTTACACAATACACGTCTTTACATTCACAAATGTAAAAATGTAAAATGGTTATACTTGTGAAATACTCAAACACTTAAATGAGGCGTCTTAAGGTTTTTTTGTTCAATACTCAGTCCTCGGGGTAAGCACTACGAACAAAATATAATAACGATGAATATTTAATGGCGGTCGATATATTATATTATTATAATAAATCATAAATCACATCATCGAGGCAGGGCACATTGCGCAGTGATTCTGCAGCGGACGAACAATTTCGGACCACCTCCCGCGGTCAGTAGAACCAGTGATTATATTATTATTATACGATTAAAGTATTTCGTCGTTCTCGCTCTCCTCTAGTCCGAAACTAGGTCAATATAATAGAGATTTACGGCCAAATCATCGCTGCATTTCGTTCGTGGATTTACATCCAATTGCAAAACTATAATAATGTATACCTATGGGGCTAATATATGCAATTATAATAATGTACGTCTGGTCGCATCGGTGATGCCACTTTAAACTGTGTTAATCGGATTGGAGATTATGCGTTTATTATGTTTGACATTCCCGAGTGTCTGTGGGACCGACGAAACTAGTAACAAAATTAATTAAGCATTAACGCCGTGACGATCACAGTCGTCTGTTTCGTCCGGGATTTCACTTTTTTTTCGTTCGTTCTCGTTTTCGCACAACATTATCTCTGCAGCAATATGAGCCGTTCAACGCGCTCGACTTCGCAGCAGCAGCTAATTTGGAATCGACACGTTTCCGCGGTCGTTCGCTGAAAACAGCAATAAAGTATATTATAGGAAAAACGCGTTGTGGTCGGAGCGGGAAGGCTATATACGTATTAAGTATATAATACTGTATTATTATTATCTCTGTTGCGGTATACTCGGAATGTTAAAAACATAATATTAATAATAGTAATATCACGGCATTATGTATAATGCCGTCGAAAAGCTGTTTCCGTATACGATAATATACTAACTGCCCCGAGTAAGGAAAACATATTACTGTACTCTATATATATGAATTACGAATGTCGATACGATAACGCGCGTTTGACATTGTTTTTTTTTTTTTGAAATTTTACACCGTTTGAGTGTACATGAAAAATTCAATTCTCTGCTACCACCGGTCCAAATATTGTATGATTGTAATATAAATGTATAAAATGCATAACATAATATTAAAGTATATAGGCTCACATTTCACACGACGCGTTGTTGTTTAAGTGCATAATATAGGAATTCAATCTCCGAACACGTGTGTGATATATACGACTGCTGTGATATCGGACGGCGATTTATAACAATTATTTTTTTAATTAAAACAATAATCGTTTTCGGACGGATTGCAAATAATTAAAAAAAAATTAGAACGATCGACCCCCGACGGAAACGGCGGCGGTGCGTGCGTAACGACTGAAAACTGCTCTCCGCAGTTTACATTGCGTTCGACGATTATAATAATAATATTATGTACACGATATCGTACTGAATAATAAATAATAATACTATATTATAATGTTTACACGTCACGTAATTATCATTATTATTATTATAACTGTTATTCACACCGATATTTCCTAATGACCCCGCGTGCGTGTTTATTTGATAATATTGCTCGTTCGCGGTATATTATTTTCTGGCGCGGTATATTACTCCTGTTGCGGGATATTACAAACAAACAGACAAAAACCAAAGACAATAGTAAGGATAATTGTCTATAAATAACGAGTGTAAATAAAAGCATAGAAAAAATAAAACCATAATACGCTGCCGACGCACCACCGTCTGAATCCTCCACGAAAAAGGGTCAGGACGGTAAAGGGATACGAAATGAACGACCACATACACATATTATATATATTATTATTCCATAGGTATAGGTGGTACAACAGTGCAGCACGGGATCGCGTTCGTTTAATATGCATTGTTACAATATAATAATATACGTACGCGTCATATTATTTACCTACCTGTTGTATAAGTAGATGGGTATAATGCGCATGTACGTGTGTATATATTATTATAATGTGTTATTTGGGTTTTGTTTTGGATTTTTTTTTCCATCGCGTCGGGGGAGGAAAATAATGTACATATAAATATATATAATAGTGTATGGATGTGAAACAAAACACAAACCGGTTGCGTCTTCCTGCCCCCGCCGGGCGCGGGCGTCTCTTCCGGCACGGACGAATTCGTTATAATACATTATACACTTATTTATTTAAATACAATATGCAAATTCAACCCTTTTATTTCCATTATTCATATATATTTTAATACCACATGTGTTGCGCACGCGCAATAAAATAATTACTATAATAATAATGATAGTAACAATATGCATAATATGGCGCGTATTGGCCCACATCGATTTATATAAGATTATTTTATAGCGTTTTTAACCCACCGAAAGTTCGGTTTAGATATGAACCAACAAATTGACAAAACAAATATTCATAAATGGAATAATGTAATGCATGGAACATAAATACTATACAAAATACGAAAACAACAAAATAAGTACTATATCTTCAAATGGGAAAACCTCAAGCTCAAAAAAGAAAAAGAATTTATAATAAATTCGCCTTTGAATTCATATGCTAACCTGACCTTCCAGGATTTCATATGGTAAATGTATCCCTCATTGTATTATATACTCTCGGACCGAACCCGAAGAATAATGAAGCAATCATACATTATAAAAGTTAAAAAACAATAACATTTTATATCATTAAAAATATACTATTCTTATATTATATTATGTTCATAAACTCTTATTTTTATATCTTTTATTTGTATTCTACCTCCTTAACTAGATTTAATTTAACTAACACAAAAATGTAATCAACTATTGTATAGTCAATGGCTTTTGCTGTCGGTATTATTTTTAAAGATCACTAAAAAAAACAAAAAACAAATTGAAAAGCGCATGCAAACGTGCATTGATTGAACTAAGTTGTCAAATATTCTATACTTTATCTCCGAAACCAAATTTTGAACACGTTTTATTGGAAACGGCACCAAACAAACTTTGAACTATTGAAATAGGCAACGAACAAAATTTTCGCTGACTCGCTGTACTAATATCCAAACATTAATGAAATTGTTACAATGATAACATTGTTCAAAAAAACGTATCAAACAATGTTTGTTATAAGTGATGTTTTGTTCATATGCGGAAACGGTAATATAAAGAACAGATAGTCAGATAGTGAGATAGATCGTGTTTCGAGTAATCTTGTATGATAAATTAAAAAACAATCGTAGGAAATGGTTGATTGATGCCTGCTCAAGAATATTTCCTATAAGCACTGCTGAAAATAACTATAATATTAACTTGGTAACATTGTCGCACTAAAAAATCATGGAAGATCATAAGAAATTTTCCTTGACAGGGAAACTAGATGAAACACTCATATAGGTGATGATTGGGAAGACTTAGACCCTAAATATATTAAAAAATCCGCAAAAATTAAAATTAAAATTTTTATTGAATGTCTTTGATTGGCTCATTTTGAGTATGTTAGATTTAAAGATGTTCACCCTCTCCCACCTTATGAATTTAATCTAATCTCTGACTGCAATCACTGCACGGTTTTATGGAAATCTCCATAAGCATACACCGGAAGTTGGAACCTATATATACCTGTATACCTACTTATGTATGTTTATTATATATTTTATTTATTACTATTTACTACGATTGTTTATAGTACTATAGCTATATGTATAAAATGTGTGTGACCTTCCCGCGATATTGAAACAAAAAAATTAATAGCACGTCCGAGGTGCGTTAAAATCTATGGACGCGACATCGATTTGGGGCGTACCAGAGTATAAAAAAGTAGGCCTATATTTGTATTGTTCATATTTCAGCTATTATCATTAATATGACTAATATGTTTTGAGCGATTCCGAAACGCCGACGAATAAGCGTTTATTTCCGGATGAAAAAATACTAAAATACTAAACAATTTATACGATAAATCCGATACAAGCATAATTGTATTGTACATATTATATAGGCTATATAGCGTATACGCTGAAAATGCAATATAAATATAATTAGTAAAAACGCAAAAAATAGATGCCTTCTGGTAGAAAAAACTATAGATAGATTTTCGAATTTATATTCTCCGACCCACATACCTATATTGTATTATATATGTGTAGCCAATACAGATTGTATATGTAGTAGGTATTAAGTAGTGAATATGTGTTTTCTTCCCGACAATTTTTCCGTAATTAAATAAGTCGGAAAACAATCAGTAATGTCGACGACAAAAAAAATGTATTTATTAAAATATACCGTCACAAATATAGTAGGTATAATGAAATAATATAAAATATACAAAATAATATAATTAACGCTAGTCAGAAATGTGTAATGTGCTAATTTTTAGATACCCATACGATATGATAGTTATAAAGCGTTTCTAAACCGACCAATTTGCCATAAATTTAAGAAAGTATTTTAAAAATTGTTAGGTAAAGCGTGAAAGATGGCTGCATATCATACGATTAGATTAGGTACTAAACCGTAGGTGAACTTTGTTTTGAAGACTTCTGTCCATAGTTCCCTTACAACCAACCACACGCATGGTTATTAAATCATATTTTATTACAGACAATGTTATACTTATATACTGCCGCAACAGTTCGACACGGTCTTATTCGCCCTGACGACCTCCCTAATCACGAAGGTTAGAATTAAGGGTGATTCAATATGCCTGCATTTATTTTCATAGTCAGTTGTTATATTTTTGAAAAAAAAGCATATTATTTCATTACAATTTTTTCTTCTGCAACATTTTGCAACGAATTTCAATTGCGATTTTTTGTTTAAAAACCACCCTCTCGTCGGAAAATCGTTTGAAAAAAAATAATATTTAGGTATAATGTATGTATACACTATAGATGTTACCTTGGTAACTATCGATAGTATATATATTATATTGATATTATATATTGTGTATTATAATTTATAACAATATATCAAATTTCGTATAACAAAAATGGTGGGGATCGCAAAAGCACGAATATAATCCCTACCATTTTTGTCACACACAATACGGAAGACACTGTACATTATATCTAAATCTAATTTACAATAAATAATATTAAAATAATATTTATTATGTATAGTTACCAAGGTAACTATGTATACATATATTATACATAAATATTATTATTTTAAATATTGTATGATATATAATATAATATAATAATATATTATATCATACAGTGTCTTCCAAATTTTGTGTGACAAAATGGTGGGGATAGCAGAAGATAATAAGGACCAACACAATCCCCACCATATTTGTCACACGAAATTTGAAAGACCCTGGCTATATTCCTATTCACGCTGCAGTACTATATTTCAGTATACCTATACATACAGTATAATATACTATTATACCGTTGCATCTAAAGAAGCGGCCGACGACCCGGGACACGATGCGCTACAGACGAAATAATCTTTTGTCGCTGCACATGTATGCGATTACACCTACCGTATGCGCTTATAAAATATAATAATATATACTGTTACGTGAGCTGCAGTATACGAGTAATAAAATACGTAAAACGAAAAATGAGAAAAAAAGGTCGAGCTGCAAGGTGATTATACGACGTACAAAAACAATAATTACCGACAGTAGTGGTGGTCGGTGGGGGTGATGTCGGTCGGACGGTTTGCTTACCTGAAACAGACGAAAAAAACCGAAACATTAATTATTATATTTACGATTATTATATTGTCGCTTATGTATTTTGTTAACACGCTAATTATCGTAATACATAATATAATAATGTTATGTATAATGTAGGTGTACACCTATATTATATACCGCAGCAATCGTGGCGCGAGGGACGCGTTTTATATATAGTCTATGTATACAAACATCGCTCACACGGTTTGTTATACACATATTATTATTATTATTATTATTATACGACACACATCGCGCCGGACTTAACGAACACGCATTGTTACCGATTATTCCGTCAAAAACGAGTCGATATACATACGTATTATATATATATTGTACATATTATATATATATATATTATATATATATATATATATATATATTGTGTACCGGGGGAAATGTTTCGGGCGGACCGTCGTAGGTTTATGTTATATTATTATATGATGACGTCCGTATACACCCCGAGTCAGTCGTTCACACGGAAAAAGGGTAAAAAGACACAAAAAACGCATTATATACAATATATTACATAATACACTAGGTACCCATCGACATTCCGCTATTCGTTTGAAACACGCCGTCGTTCTGGATATGACGTCTTTGTTTGCATCTATGTATATTAGAAATTGTTTAAGCTATGGACACGAGCCACAGTTATTTGCAGATTTTTAGGTCCATACCTGCTTATATAGTTGTATATTATATTATTATTATAGTTTGAGTGCGCATCCATACATGCATATATTGGCATATTGCATATTTTTTTCGGAATGTGTACGATGTTATATATTCCAAGTCAGCGAGTTGTACTTTAGAGTGACGTGTACCCTACACATTTCACAGCTTAGCGATTAAATTACTGTTTTTTAGCATGTTACACTTTTCAGGGCGCGTACTTAAAGCGTCTTAAACGAAATAAAAATATTTCTGGTTAACATCAAATGATTTTCTGTCCAAATTTTGAACACATCTTTGATGATCACATATAATATATTTTATGCCCCCGCATCAACACTACACAACATGGCGCTATAATGCAAACGTGTGGTTATAAACAAACAATATTGGCACATCGTTTTATTTTTTTATGTGGGTACCTATATATTAACATATTATAATATTATACATTTAGACGACAATTTTTTAGTGCAATATATTTTTGTCGGTGGGTATTCCGCGTATTTCGGGACGAGTAGGTGATACACATCATGCGCAATTAACGGCGGTGTTTCAAAAAACGGACGTCACCGCGGTTGCACAGGTTACACCAAACAATACAATAATAACAATAACAATAATAATATAATATTATGTAGTAACATTTATACGTTGTATTTAAAATATATGTTTGTAAAACGCCGATTTCCAAACGTCGTCGACGCGTACACACCATGGCCCCAAAGCATAAACAACGTGTTGATGCAGTAATTATTTATTGTGTTTTGTATGCATTTTTTTTTCATTTCGTCGTATCACGTAAACAACCGTTGCGATTATTATTATCGATCGTCAGCGAAATCCGGAGACCGTGCGCATATTATATACATTTTATTGGACGCACTCACTCGCGATTATTTATCCGATTTATTTTTATTTCATTTTTTTTTACGCTTTCAAGTTTCAACTCATCGCAAACGGTATTATTGTTATATACTTATACGTCATATTAGTAAAATAATGTTATGTTGTGCGCTGTTAAAATACGAAAATATATACAAACATTATAATGCTACTAAACTGTTATTATTTAACATCGTTTTCCGCCGGTACGATACTCACCACTATGACACTATAATATCATTATTATACAATAAACATCATAATGTATAATTTATTAAGTGTATTAATATTATTATATTATATAACTTATAACTATAAAAATAGTAATTACGCGGACGTTGGGTAATATTATTATCCGACCCGTGGTGTACTGATATTTACTATTTAGTTAGGTTTATTTAGTCAGTATACGACTAAAGACTAGTTACATAGGTAGTATATCTTATAGCAATCTCGGTCCACCCAAATTCTATCACTAAATATTATGTGTACAACGAGTATAATATAATGATAATATAGTCGGGTACCGATATCGCGAAGACTACAATGTCATAATATTTAAAAACGGATAACATTTTTGCATAATATTGTAAAAAACTAGGTTGCTGGCGTTACGCGTTGTTGTACATTATCATCGCAACGTGTGCTGCAAGCGCCGGGCATACGCATATAGCATACTGGGTATTAAATTAATACGTGCGAACTGACGACGACGACGACTAGACTCTGGAAATCTGGTTTCGTGTCAAGGAAATCTGGTCGGCGGAAGACTATGCGCAAACGTTGTATCTCAGTATATTTTGTATATATTATATTATTTTACAATAATAATAATATTATATATTACACTCGCGTCGTCGTCGTCGTCGTCGTCATAGACACGCACACACGCACACAATCATCGCGCAGACACACTTTCTTTTTCTTCCCATAAAGGCGCACGCAGCTCGACAATATGCGACGACTCGATTCGATTCGCGTATACGCGTGGTGCCTATATTCGCCGATCCCCGAACCTACTACCCCTACAGAACTGGGATAACATTCTATGGAAGGAGGGATGGAGTGGTTAACCTATGTTCATTTATACCGAAACCACCGAGTCCCCACCATCCTTATTTGGAGATCGACAATCGACGCGAAACACACCACCCACCGACTGCATCGTGAAAATGTTTGTCCTTTGGCTAGCGTCCCTCTTGTGTGAGGGTTGTAGGAAAAATAATTAAATGTATTCGCAGTCGCAGTATGAGGTATGTTTAAATATATATATGTATATATGTGTATATGGTTGTCGTTAAGGTGCTATTGGCCTTGAACGAGTTCTGTGATCTTTCGCATCGACACACGCGCACGCGCGCGACGCTCCGGTTCGATTTTTCTCATTGTACACTCGTTAGTAGTTTTGCGTGTCGCTATTCTATAAGCCAATACGTATACATATATATAATAACGTTTCTCCTCTTCCTCTCCGCACACACCGTCCATGCACATTGTGTGTCCGCACTGTGTCCGTAGGAGCTGCTGCTGTTGCTGCGGAGACAACAATACGCAGGACTCTGGAATCGAACAATCGCACTGCTGCCGAAGTGCACATAATATTATTGTATGCACCGCCTCACCACCTCTATACGCTTACAACATGTACCTACTCATGTGGCTATGTACGTATTACGTGTAGTATAGGAGTCGCGATTCATAATAGTCATATATACATTTTCTGGTGGCGAGAAAAATCGTGTTGTATACATCAACGTCATCTTCGTCGTTGTCGTCATCGACGATGTAACATTATAGGTATAATTTGTTCGGCATAGGTATATTAAAGCGGGAGGTACCTTTGTAAATGTTCCTTTTCACATAGCTATAATTGCATTGTCAACTGGCCACACCTTCTTCGCTGAAATGTTATTTATATACTCAAACACTTTCAGTTTATAATATAATATTATATGTTATACCGCGGGTGGGTCGCCACATTTTCCCAATTTTTTGCGAGTTTCATACGGAAACACTGTTCAATATATGCCTAGGTAGCCGTCCCTGTTTATGTGGGCTTCACCCACGTTATTTTCGAAAGAAACGTATCGATAAATCGTACAACGCCCCGAAAAAATTAACACTCGTTCACCACGAGGCCGGTGCACCAAGGTGATCCGTGATGCGTTTCTCCCCCACCCGCCATATAATATTCAACAACAATACATTAAAATATTCCAATATGTCCAGCACGACTTCAAAGAAATTTCACGCGACTCAAAGAGTTTGCTGGGTCACGTTTTGCTCACAGAGCACATTTTTCGCTGTTTCTGCATTTTTAGATCTCAGTACATAGTACATACATACATGTATAAACCGCATGGAATGGCAACTCTAACTTACCCAAGTTCCTTAAGTCTTAGAAGTCCCGTGGGCAGGATTGTTTTCAAATGATTTTTTCTCCTTTTCTAATATTTTTCTAGTATATGAATTCAAAAAATATCGTAGACTTTTGCAAGGCATCAATGGATGATCATTGATCACTGGCCACTGCAGATAGCGACCATATCCTTGAGCGTCGTTGAATAAAAACAAAGTGTACAAATTATGAGTTACCTGCCATGTTATAACTGTATAATATAGCATTTCACCGTGTCAGGGATCTCGACGAAAATAACGCATTTTGGTACTCGCACCGTGTTGTTATCTCCTATTGCAGTATAATAGTAAAAAACTTGATAGCGAATGGTTTCTCATATTTATTATACGAATCAATATACTATCACTATGACATAAATTGTGCTAAATAGTTATCGACTAGAGTATATTATAGCGACCTTACACAGGTTCGCGAGTAAGTATATAAATATATTATAGATAGGTATAGGTACCTAATATAAAAAACGGAACGGCACATAAATGGATTTTTTTTAAATTTAATTAAATCTTACGACACCTCAAATTCATATGGTTGGCCTCTTTAAAACGATTCTTACACTCGAATTCTTAAAGATAAGGTTTAGAGAACACTGTCGTATATGGACTATTATGGTATTTAGCTTGCGTGGGACTCGAACACAACAAGGAAACGCTTTTTGAGAAGATAATCCATGTACAACAATATAAGTATAATATAGGTAGTAAATAGTAATGTTTATACGCCTATACCTTTTAGTAAATAAAAGAAAACGGGGAAGCGTAGGATAAGGACGGCATACGCTTCTTCTTTCATTGCGAACGGCATTTGAAGTTGTACTGTTATTGCACCTATATAACGCATGTCGTATACACCTAACTCAACTATTGCCTATACCTATATATGTACGAGGAATAACCATAAAACGGTGTTTGAGAGTGTAAACACGGTGATGGACGTCGAAAAAAAGATTTACAACGGCAAGCGAAAAGGGGGAAGGCATTTTCGTGCGGTATTGTATTGTTGTACTTTGATAATTCGAAACGGACACATAAGAGGGAATACCGTGTATGTGTACACATAATGGAACGCTCGTCCCATTGAGTGACGAAAAGGGGTCCACGAATTTTTATTTTATTAATTTTCGGTATTTTCTGGTTTTTTTTTTCTTTCTCTCACCGTTTGTTCAACATACTTTGTACAATATCACACGATGTACAGTTCGCTGCAGTAATCGGCGAGTGAACGCGGTAATAAATAACAATAATCAACAGCAGACGTAATCGATATAACAATTATATTATGTTGCCCCATATTATACATATATAAATATACATTATTATTCTTATTTTTCGCAATTACACCGGCAAATCGACGAGCAATGTTCTATGACCTACGTTCATTTTTAAACAATTATTCGGTGGGATATAATGAGTTATAATATGATATTATATTGTATATAACGCGTCTACATTTTTACCACAAATGTTTTTTTATATTTATTTATATAGGTCACTGCAGTGCGCATTTCCTGACCGTGGAAAAAATACTCAAACAGAAACCGCGATTTCTCTCGCGTAGTACCTACTTATATTTAATAATGTACATGAATTATACGTACGCGTCAATAGATCAGTATTGGTGTCTGTGTCGTTAAAAAAAAAAAAAACAGAGAGGGAAAACTGTATCATCATCGCATACAATTTTTACCGCAGTTCTCGTCTCCTAACCTAACCCAATATCCAACTCATTATATATATTATGTAATCATGATACGCTTGGACTTTTAAAATTAACTTTCTCAACGTTTTAGATCACCCCGTATACGACATTCGGCGGTAATCCGAGTTAACATGTGAAATATGTCTATAAGGTTTTCTGCAAACGTGCAAAGATGTATATAAATAAATTTTACTTTCTGTTATCGCGTGGTATGAGTAATGATTATTATTATAGTATCTGCTATCGAGTAGATACATCTGGATCGCTGTATTGTATCCTAATTTTTGGACTAAAATAACGAATTTTATACAGAATCTGAGACAAACTCACTCGACAAGACACTCTGTGCCTACAACAAAATATACATTTACAATT
This sequence comes from Myzus persicae, assembly GCF_001856785.1. NCBI lineage: Eukaryota > Metazoa > Arthropoda > Insecta > Hemiptera > Aphididae > Myzus > Myzus persicae. Next base: position 148,511 of record NW_019103005.1, on the reverse strand, counting down.
TCCCAAGTTTGATATTTTTTGTTCCGTTCACAAAGATTTGTTTTATTTCTAGTGTTGTATGTTTCTGAATGTAGATAGCAATTCACCCGCAATATTGTGTTCGTTCAGCGGTTAGCCGTAAGTCGCAACTCGTGGACCGTAGTAATAATAACAATAATAATAATAGCAGTAGTAATAGTAATAGTAGTAGTAGTAGTAGTAGTGATAGTAGTAGTAGTAGTAGTAGCAGTAATAGAAGTTGTAATAGTAATAGTAGTAGGTAGTACACAGGAGTCGACCTAATTATGGTCGACGATATTATAATGATAATATTATTATATATATATAAATAATACATGAACGACAAGCTAATTCCCAGCGCGCGGAGAATGTGTACACAGGTAATACACACACACACACACACACACACACACACACACACAAACACTGTCGTTTGTGTTTAATATTATTATTATTATGATTATTATTATATAGTGAAAACGACTGTGGCGACCGGTACACCTTGACACGGGCGCGCGCCGGCTCGATCGGCAGGTATGGAGCGCGCCACCATATACCTATATAAATGTATAATAGTTAGGAAACTACCTGGCCCGTGGAGGCCAGGAAGTCGTCGTGCAGATTATGACATCGATGAAATTGAAATAGGGAAAATAAAAATGTATACAAATATTTAAAAAAACCGCGTGCACACTCACCGGAAAAGGGAACGCGTTGCGCGCTCCTCGCCCGCACTAGAATTATATAGTAGTATACACAAAACATCGAGAGATAAGTAAAAACATTAAACTATAGTATTATTATTAAAATAAACGTTAACAGGTGATCAGTACACGGAAATTAATTATTAAAAATAATATATTATATATTTTATCCTATGCAATAAGTCAGAATCGTATATTCTGCATTTGCCAGCCATACGGACGCCTACATAGATATTATTGAAATACACCCTTATAATAAATAATAATTACTCGTTTTTTTTCGATTCCCTGTCGCAACTTTCGTCGAAGTTTTTATTCGATACACGCTCAACACGCTGCATAATATGCAATCCAAAGTGCTCTACAGGTGCTACATTACTCTTCTTAAATATTATAATAACATTATTCATAAAACTACTCATTCCATTGTCCTCTTTACCAATGAATTGATATCGATTCGAGTTCGTAAAACTTTTTAGTATACTTAGAGACCACATTTTAGTTACCCAGATTTGTATAGGTGTAATGCGTTATTTTTCCAGGCAAATCGGTGAAAACGAAATCACTGAAAAATTGATTTAATCCAATTAGATTAGATTAGGTTCTGCTGCAAAATCTTGCAGTTATTTTCGTTTACATGTGACAAGTACATAGGTACTGGTATACTGGAGTATTAGTATTATTATAGGTCTTCGATTATTCTTCACGACTCTCGTCCGCAGCACGGTCGTGTCTACCTTGGCTATAATATGGACTGGACCGATGCAAGTAGCAAAAACTATTAAATTCCGACAGACAACATTTGTAGATATAATATCAAAAGTCTCGGTACCTTTTGGTATTATATCTACATATTATATATTTATATCTACACATATCTATAATATAACATCATAGACGGTCTGTGTAGTATAATCGATTCATGGTGGTTGTCATTATACATGAAATGCAAAGCGCATGGGGCGAATATCGATCAATGCAGGCAGGTATGTTGGAAAATCAATTTACCCAGTACGAGTTCTTCTCTGTTTACCTATTATACTATATATATAATATGTACCTAGCACAAACGCACATGTGCGTGCATTACATTATAATATTAAATTGTTCTTCGTACATTTTTTATTATTGGTCGTTGTCACAAAGAATAAACGGCCAGTCCGAACCTATAACTCTCAACGAAGAAATACGATTCATAATAATTAATAATATAGGACACCAATAATCATAGAAAAATGTAAAATCTTAACATTCTGCGTATTTTCTATAAGGTGTTGCATGGTTTACTCGGTAAAATAATCATCGTTTATAATAATAATAATACATATTATAAGTATAATAGGTATGGTATATACCATAAACATAAAATTATAATCCCCCCGTAGACAATAATGTAATGTACATAATAGTTGAGCCATAACTCATATGGAACATGTATGTTCCACGTTAAACATTTGCCTGAAAGATGAAAATTATTCAATACGAACATTTGGATGCTGCGCTTGTTGTGATTTATGAGTTTATTATTATGGCATACGACGGCCCTGTTCAAATTATTTTCATTGACATTATTGTGATTAACACTGAATATAATATATGTACCTTTACAGACTGCAGGTATTATACTATATAGGTATATAAGTACACTCCACGAATAGGGAGGGGGGAGAGCGCGAAGGGGGAGAGCGCATCCACCCCCATAACAATTTTTTATGTATGAAATTGCTCTCATATTCAACAAAATAATAATGATCAAAATTGTAAAATATAGATTCCCCCCCCCCTTTGAAATCTGTCTAGGGACGCCCCTGTTGGCATACTCGATCGCATTTCGACGTACCTATATACGAAATAATATTATAATATTTGAACCAAGATAATATTCAACCAGATCCTATATAATAGAAACCTACCTAGAATAATACAAAAATAAACAAACGACGATAATCCTCCCGCGAACTCGACCGGAATAATAATTTCCAGCGCCAACGGCGTCGTGCTTACGAAATTAATTAGTTGTTGGCTTATATTATTATTATGTATTGTGTAACGACGCACGTATATGTGTGTAACACGTAAATAGGCGTCGTCGTCGAATCGTATAGGCTCATTATGCCAATAGGTATGTATCATAATATTTATATTACGAGTATAATATTGTTTTTAAAACACATCATTCAAGCGAGATCGTTAACATTCATCGCCGAAAATGTGTGATCACTGTGATGGTAAGGTTTTTTTTTCAATACACACTGATGGGTCCTTAGTATGATGAATGTCATACTAAATGCCTATATTATCTTTGTGGCTGCAATCAGCTACAAGGTACGGTCCATTCTCACAACCGGAGGAAAATAATTTCGAATACCTACAGAAAACGTGATTTCTGTGAGTTGCCACCGTCGTCGTTAAACTGTGCCAATCATGTTATAATATTTTGTACGTAATATATTATTATACATTGCTCAACGCGTTTTGGCGAAAATTTAAAAAAAATAAACACGACTTAAGATAGCAAATGCGCGTGCAGTGCATTATGTGTTAGGTAAAATAATTGAGAACAGCCAGCGCGCGTCTTCACGTCGACTGTCTGGCGCGAAGGACGTCGGCATCAGCTAAATAGCGTAAATATATAATATTGTTTGGACTCAAAATTGAAAGTATAACGGATTCCTGAAATGATGAAATAAAAGCTGCTGTCGAAATAGCTACTCGTACGAAGGCTATGTTCGGGCGGCTTGACCGGGTTTAAAAAAATAATAATATTTGTTCGACCTGCGGACCTTTTATCTATTTTTATTTTTTACTGCCATAATAATTTACGTCGTTCTGATGGAATATAACTATATATTATTTTATGGACCAAAATGGGTTATTTACGAGGGGATTATCATCCATTAAACATTAATTTATAAAAATTATTTCAAATACCTACTTCATAAAAATTATCAAAAATGTCTTCGATTTAAATAAATCGAATGCCTATATAGGTAGCTATAACTAATATTCTTCTACTATAACTTTCTACATTTCAATAACCGATTTATAGGTGTAATCGTATAACGATATAATCACGTAATTAAATATTATGAGCTGCTGTAGCTTTAAATTGAAGCCGCATATTTATCGTATCGTTATGAGTTATTGAATAAGAGCCGAATATATGATAATGGTCTCTACTACCGCCCATCCTCCCCACACAATACAGCCGGCACTCGCTCACTGATTAATGCCGTATATTCAAGGTATAGGTAATATAATATGCCCATTGCCCATCACGAAAATATCATAATCATAATAATGACATAATGACGATAACATAAAACGAGACGATGTCGCCCCGAATGTGTGTACTATACGAATTGCCAACGTGCAGCAATATCACGCGTAAAAGTGAATGTTATGTACGAGCACGCTGCAGGTCTCTTGTCGAGACTTAGTACTATAATAGCTAACGATACAGCAGAGTCTTGTATTATAATCACTCCTCCTCTCTTGACGACGGCGATTAAGAAATCGAGAAAAAATCAAGTTTATCGCGTTATATATGTGTATGTTTTGTTTCGGGTGTGCCCTCATCTACAATAGGTGTATATTGTAATACATTGTTGTATTATCGTCATACTAAAACGTGGAACGCTGTACATAATTTTATGATATAATACCTATGTGTTGGTTTGACTGGAATCATGTTTACGCTACCAAAAAATCACAGAACGAAAAATTATAATTTTTATTATGCGAATCGACCGTGACACATATTTTTTTATGTATTATGATGTGCAGTGTGTGCAGTACATAAACCTCCGCCAATTACGTTTGTGCGTGTTAATATAAAAATATCGTGTGCGACAGTATAAGGCGTATAGCCGCGCAATAAATTATTATTAGTATAATATATTTCCCTAAACTTCGCACGGTAACGAGAGCGAGACGCGTGGTTTTGCGCAACGACGCACAGCTTTGCGAGTTTCTTGCGGAAGGGTGCTGTTCTTGTGGCTCCTGCGGGTGGCTTAGAATAAGTGTGGAGAGGGAGGGTGTACTAACACTAAAACGTGTGATTCGAATAATATTCGCATTTTAAAGATCGCATATAAAGTCTTCATTTTAAAACTATTATGTATTGTATATTTAACAATTGTATATATATTAGCAATGCTCAAAAGAAACATTAATAACCATGAAAAAATGATCAAGATATATGTATATAGGTAATTGACTATAAATGGCTGGGGATGAAATTTTTAATTTAATTTAAATATATATTCCACTGTTTGGGGATGTTTTGGGTATTAAAACACCCCTCTTGGCCGTATATATGCCAAATATATATATACATTTACTATAATATATACTTCAGATTTCTACAAAATATGTTGTTGGTTGTCATAATATCATATAGTTCTACAAGTTCAATTTCATATTTGCAGATATTGTTAATATGTGAATATTTATGACTAAACAATGGAGAGTGTATAAAACCCTCACAACTCACAAGTTATATTGAAATAAAAATTAATCCCTCCTCCCCCCCAAAAAAAATCCTGGCAATGCGTCTGCCCCACTATTATTTAGTTTATAATTTATATTCTAGCTTTGAGGTCAGTCTATACACGAATATAGAGTTATAGACGCGAATGCACTCGACAAAGGCGTTGCGGTCATCGACGTCTAGTGCAGCCCATCACATTGTAAATTGTAATAATAATAATAATAATAATATAATACATAATATATCGTACCTACAGTGAGTGGTGCAGTTCAAAACACTAACGGTGCACCGGTCTGTGAGTAGGATGCGGCACATAGAACAAATATGTACACCGCACCGGAATCGGTGATCTTCCCACACCGCGCGCGTGTACAGAGTGATCGATTTCAACGAAGCTCGCGAATTTTGTACACACTAATACACCCGATAGTATATTAATACGGTAATCCGCATGGATTGTAACTATTTGTGCTTGAGCAGGTATATCCAATTGTATTATACTTCACTATCGTCGTTTCGAGTATATATAGGTACCTACCTATATAATACCTATATTATAATATTATGCACAATTTATTATACATATATATATTATATATAATACAGGAGTCTGCGGCGGGCTACGCTTAAAAACCGCAGACGGGCACTGACCGAGTTTTGAACAAATAAACATATTATTACAAAACCTCAGATTTTACCACATTTTATAAAACATTATTAGGTGGGTAACCCTGGCACCCCAATGTTCGAATTTTTTACTTTTTTTTTTGCAGTTTTCGGTACATCGTACCTATATATGTATAAACGAATATATAAATATATACGAGTAATTACAATATATAGGTGTCGCGTTTATGTTTTTCGTCCGGTAGATTGTCACGGTGCAATGTACAGCGAGGTCGCGAAGAAATCGCGTTTTTTATTTTAAGATGGAACGCTGTTGTCCGTAAACGCGTACAATAAAAAAACCGTGGCAGCGGAAACAACAACGAAAAAAAACGAAACGAAACATAACAAAAATCGAAAACTAGGGCGAGCGATTCGTAAAAATCGGGTCATTGGTCATACATTTTCATCGTTTTCTCATGTGTAACTATGTATATTGTATGTGCCTAGGTAATGTAATATACCATTGGCAAGCACACGGGGGGGGGGGGGTGGCTACACATGTACCACACGCGGTCTTAATTATTTTAGTGTCGCCCCCAACCAAAACACCGCAGAAAAATATAAACTATTTATTTTTATAACTATATTAGAGCACTGTTATATTCCGACTGTTATTTACGATAAACAAATCCGATTTTATTGAACACAAACATTGTTGGAGGTCTGCCAATTTTCGAAGGGGCTGTTGCGGGAATTACTGAGGATAGTAAAGAACTGTGAAGGAATGCTGCTTTGGTTGAACATACTTACTATGTACCTATTATATGATACAATAATAACGATATTTTCCGGTCACGGGCCGCCCTGTATACAACTGCTTGCCTGCTATTAGAAAGACGGAATACACGTTTGCGCGATTGTGTAACTGCGGTGTCGTGTGCGCGCGCGTTTTAAAATACACCAGACGGCGTGCGAATATTCGTCCCGTTTGCGTATACGGCGCGGCGTTGTAAAAGTGAAAGTACCGCGGCGACGGTGCAGTGTGTTTCGGACGTGAGCTGCACAGTCGTGGTGTAGCTTTTTTCGCTTCTATTTAAGTATGCCAAGGTTTATGGCGTACACGGCACACACACACACACATCACACGTGTATATAAATATATACAATAATAATAATCTACTATGCCACCGCTGAGTTTGTAAACCGCGACGATGAATGTGACCCTATCCGGACATCTGAACGCGCGAGATTGAAATGCGTCACACGCGCGCACACGACGACTAATAATAATAATAAATAACAATATTATGTACCCGTAGACCGTAGTATATCTTCCTTATAATATATAATACAGGACGTACCTACGGAGCTAATGAAAAAACGGAACGTAGAACGACAAAAACCGCACTCATTAACCCGTATACTATACTGTACGCGGCTGTGATGACTGCAATATTGTTACAACGTACGAGCGCCACTGACGCAATAGGATTGCGACACGGTGTATATTATATTAAAATAACAGTGTGAAGTCAGTGCATCAACTGCTTTACGATTCGAATTTGGTGCGGTATTTTTTATAAATTTAAATTTACAGAAATCGTGGACTGCGGTGTCTTACAATATGCTGTGTCCAAGCTGATGCGTAAATCACATCAGTACGCAACAAATAGTAGTCGACGTCGAACGATGAGGATGATTTATTGTAATCCCCGAACCGGAAATCGACGCATATTAATGGACTATGTAAATAGTGCCTAATCGGGATGAGGGCAATTCATTTTTGACATATGCATGTTTAACCAAAAATTCAACCGGATCTCGAATGAATCCACCTTTTAAGTTTTCAAAACTCCGTTTACGTTGCGTTTTCCAGATCTATACTATCTCGAACATAATATAGCGAAGCTAAACGCCTGGAATAACCTATTTTACAACTGTGTAACTAAAAATCTCATATATGAGGGGCCGAGGGGCAAAACCGCCACCCAGTTAATTTTAGTCAATCACCCCCAAAAAATTAATTTTTTCGAAAAGTGTTTTTATGCTGTAATACAAACTATACTATTTTTCGCCATGCAGAGCGGGGGCCAGGTACACGACTGTCGTGTACACAAAATAATTTTACTACATATTATCGTAAACTAGGTGATATCTGATAGGAAACACGGGGAATTTTTTTTTTAACTTAAAGAATATAATATATTACGACGTATTTGACATTTTTCCGTGATTACGACGTATCAGCATTAATTGTTCTTATGTTAAAAAAAATTAAAATTCCTCGTATTTTCTAAGATATTGTCAGTAGGTTTACGATAAAAGTTCATACTTATATTTGTTCAAATTTCCGGCGCAAATATTACTCGTCAAACTTATACACACACACACACACACACACACACATACTTTTACACATATATATAGTTTTATATGTGCTGAAGTTTACGCGTTATTATATGTACGTCGCAGGACCAAATGAAATTATTAATGCGACCACGCCACCGCTGCAGCGGTCAATACCACGAGGCCCATGTATACGACGACCGGGTGGGTGGAAAATTCAGTCTTCGCGCACCGAACGCGTCCTGAAAGGAAAACGTCTCCAATACACGAGCACATATAATACATTGTATATATACACTAGCAATATATATACTAGTAATAATAATAATAATAACATGTACACAATATTACAATAATAAAATATAATATATAATATGGTTTGGACGCTGCAGAGCAGTCAGTCAGACGAGAACGACAATAGTTTGCCAGGCTGCGCACAATACGGTTATTCAATACCTATTATATTCGATCATATTACAACAAGACTAACAAGTGTAGACGGTTATCTTCTCCTCTTGCGGCAGTTCTAAGCGTACATATTTGCAGTATACCTGCTTAGTATATTATATAGGTACGATTGTACGCTGCGTGAAGTCTGAAAAACCCGAGAAAATCGCACATACGTTTTAAGGGCAAACGAAATCGTTCGATGTTTACTCGTGCCGCGGATATTTACGCTTCCCGTTTAATGATTGCGGAGAACAAACGCAAAGATGAAGATAACAATTAAACTCGAAGAGCACTTGCGCACATCATAATATTATAATATAATCCAGTCAATAAAATGGTGTCGATGATCTGCAGTTGTATGGTGTTTTTGTTATGTTTTGTTTCTTTACCATTCCATTATTAAGACTAGGTCGCTAGGACCATAGGTTGTGCATATATTATTAGTTATCACCGATATTATGTTCTTATACTATATGAACAACTGTGAAAAGGTGAAGAATGGTTGGCAAACGCGCAAATCCCTGCAAAACGGTAGTACAAAAACGTTATACAACATTGGTCATGAAGAAAAAAATTAACTCGAAATTCAACACTTGTTGTAAGCATGTATCCAGTTTTATGATTAAACCCGAGCCCTAACGATATAATATAATTGTATAATAACACGCAGTGCGCACGTACGAGTATTAAAATAATCATAAAAACAAAAGCGTGAGGCGAATAATATGTAGGCTGCTTGTATAATATTATAATATGCCTATTATTATATGTATTAAGTACAGGTGGACAATTTAAAATGTCGTAGCTTACAAGTACTATGTGTATCAATTATCCAATTATGATCGAAGCTTAATCATTTATTGTATTCAGTTTTATATAAACACAAAAAAAATACTCCAAAGTTGTAGTTGAATGGTATTTATACAATAATAGTAAAATATTATGTAATATTTATAATTTATAAATACCTTAGCAAGTTAGTAATATAATAAAAGTTACTATTTCTGATTTATATTTTAAATATTGATAAAATGCTATAGTTTATCATATCATTATCTACTATTCGACGGTAGGTTAAAATTATGATGGCATCCAATAATCAGTTTTGTGAGAAATGTAATAAAACAAAAAAAATAGTTGAAGCAATAACCGATAAAATAAATCGATGTAACATTGGCATTGTTATAGCCTTAACATAAATAAATAAGTATATTAAATTTGATTAACAATCTTTTTCACTTCATATAGGTTTATGCGTTTAAACGAAAACAAATTATTTGTTGTACTTTTGAAAACCCAATACTATAAGGAGTAAATACTGTGTAAATGTGTAATTAAAATTTGCAGGTAATGAAAATTGAAACAGCACGAAAATATTTAAATTTTAAATTTTGAAACTTAATACAAAAAAAAAACAGAAATAAATAACAATGCGAATGGAATTATTGTAATGATTTACAAAATATAATTTACTTATCGTATTTAGTGTAAAGACTGACAAGTATCGCGAATCTGTGACGGAAATATAAAGTCAAAACAACTCACAAATACCATAAATACCTAACACACAAGACACAACACGATGATTTATTACAGCATTAAGTTAATAATAAGTAAATAAAAAAAAAATTAAAAGACGCTCAAACACACCAAAAAATGGTTCATAACTGGGACATATTTTAATTGGCTCTACCGCAAGCGTGACATTTCTGAACATGTCGACACACGTGTGAAGAATATTAAACATTATACAGGGTCACGTGATCTACAGGTTTACCTATATTATATTCTAGCAGTAGCAATTAAACGTTAAAATAAAGCCCGATATAACAAATGCTATTAATCCTACATTAGTTTGTTCGTATAACAATCAACCGGTTTACGAATGGAACAGTCGCAAAACAACGTTTTATGTGGCACAACTGATACACACATGTGCAATGAGGAAACGATGTAATAATTAAATGTTTGCGAATAATTTCAACATAAACGAAATCATAGCAGTAAAATAATTTTAACAAATACTATATGTGTTTTTTCATCCACGTAAACCTATGTCGGAGCATTTATTATTTTTTAAACCAAAATTGTGAAATTGCTTTAGAATCGTCAAGTTTAATAATTATATATTATGTACAATATTCATTGTATAGAGTTTGAGAAAATATAAGTTACATTATTAACGCAGTTCAACCAATAACAACTTTTTAAACTTTTGAATATTTTTAAAATATAACATTCTAACCACCTTTATATAGATTGAGAATGTAAAATAATATTTGATGGATTGCTGCTTTTTGAAAATCAGAATTTCATATTATACCCACTTATAGGATACAGGTACGTAACATTAAAATATATTCTACTGCTATAGTGGTTTCATTAAATTGTAATCAGTTAAATTCCTAAAAATTTAAATACCTGCAGCTGTGTTTAGATACTCAATTATTAGATACCGAACTGTATATTAATAGCCGCAATTGCATGTGTGCATACAATTTACTGGGACAATAAAATATAGGCGTTTTGATTTGACGGGATTTGTATGTAATAACATATTATTTTGGCACACATGTGCTTATCGTCATGTTTTAGAAAAACGCGAACAAAATGTCAGCTCACAATTTAAATTGCATGCGAGTACCATATTATAACTATTATAACACACACCACGATTACTATAAGCTATTAGAACAATATATATAATATAATATAAACACCAAAAATCTTACTCAAACACAGAGGATGACACAACAACGTGTTTTTGTCTCTTACCTGAAACAAACGAAAAATAATAAATACATTAATTCAACTAGATTTTGATCAGGTCTTATCGTAATAAGACGAAGTGTAGTGATTGTGATTTGGAGCAATCGTAAAAAACATTTACAAAAAATATAGCTATTGTTGTTTAATCATTTCAACATGAAAGTTTTAACTTATTTTGTGACTGTGGTTCTCTGATGAAGTGAAGAGCAAGTAAAATTTGTGATCTGATCCGTGGATTTTTTTTACTTATATTTTGGATATTTTATTATTAGCTTGCAGCTGAAGTTATATACTTCAAAAATAATGTTGGTAATTTTTTAAATTTTTTTTTCTTGTTGCGGTTATACACTTAAACGTATATTATACGTTGTAGCGGAAATTAATGTTATTTAATCGAAATAAATACATTGAGGGATAAACAGTAAATACTGTTCTTATGTAGAAATCGTACATTTTGATAAAAAAAAACACAAACAAATTATTAGTCATTTGAATTAACATAAAAAAAAATCGTACTTAATGGGGCACAAACAATATATTATACTCTAAGCAAATAAGAATAAATTATACAAAACGGTAAATATTAATTTGTTATTACATTTGCATGATTTCCCCACTCAGCCCTTTTTATATATTATTATACCTACCTCACATCAAAGTGTTATAATATACTATAGTCTATAACAGTATCGGGGGGTTTTAACTTAAGACTTATATAAGTTATAATAAGGCGAATTGACCGAGCGCTACAGTCATAATGTGATGACACAGATAGCACAGGACTCGTTTTCAGACCTGCAGGATTATAATAATGGGACCGGCGCACTTGACGTGCGAAAGTTACCTTTGCGCTGCGCACAAGTGGTTGGTTGGCACCTAATACATTCAATATTGTATATGGGCGTGAGAGAAATATATAATATTACAACCTTAGATCGTTCAGACCTCATTCGATTTTCTTATGTAAACGAACAGCAGAATGTAAAACAATATGATATAATACTATACATAAGACAACTGCCAAGTGCGAGTATATAATAAAATCGACTCTTTTACAAGATTTAAAAACATTTTAAATTAATTGTCTGGACATATTCTTGTATGTGGCTATAACATTGTAATATCGATATCGCGCGACGGAACCAAATTATAGCCTAACACTATCCGACAAAAGCAAGCTTAAATCTACTGCCGCAAAAATATGACAAGTGGTCTTTCAATAATGTATACACATTAACTATTCCTATTACTTTCAATTTCGTATTAAAAAAAAAAAAAAAATATTCCACTAAGAAACGTATGGATTATAAATTCAGGTTGACATTTAAAAATAATGTAACAAATTCAATTTGTATGGAGTCGTAGCGTATCAGGTATTCAGGTTTCAGGAGTATATTAAATATAACAATGAAACATTGTAATTATACGTTTGATGTGTCATATCTCCGTCAAACGTCTTGTACATAGGTATAAGCAATACGTATATTAAACAATATTATAATACTAGTTACCATTGTATACATAACATAGGTACATACACGATTTCTGTTTAAACCTCGAGTGGTCAAAATACAATACAGGTGTCAGGTACACATATTAATATATTATTGTGTAATACACTAATAACAGTAGCGGATTAGTGCTTCAGCCCGACATCGTAGATTATTACATTTTGAATATACAAATATAATATACGTTTATTATTTTTTTAAGGCTTCTACAATTGCATGGTTAGAATATATTGGCTGGATTTTAATGTAGATTGTACGGTTTATATATGGGACACGTGTTTATGGGATGAGGTATCGTCACTAAAAACCTGGGTGGTCACCCATCCGGGAGCTAGTAAAGCTAGCCGATGCTTGGCTGTTTAACGTTAGTGACTGTGGTCAACCACCTTGCCACACCAGGCGCCACCATGCCTATATTTAATATTATATTAATTATATTAATTACCTATTAATCATAGTCTTTGTAAAAGTTAAAATATTGTTCATAGAAAAACATGGTTCTACTTTTAAAATATTGATAGGTTATAGGTACGTCAAATAATATTAAGATATTAAAATAAAATATTTTGGCAGAGATTTGTCTGACGATTGAATGGTTAGGCGCAAATTTCCCGAGTATGATTTTGTGTTTATCGATAAAGAAATATAGTATTGATATTTTAAAAATGTTCGCAAATGACGATGTTATTGTATAACATACGTAACGACGCGTGACGATGATACGACGAAGAGCAGTGTATAATATTATAGCATAGACTTGAATATACTAGTATAGTAGTCCGCGGGCGCCACCGCCGCGCCGTCGCCGTCCGAGCCGGGCACGTGCTTCTGCTACATGACCGCGAAGGGATGACGGCCACGAAATGGGTCAAAGCTGTCGGGCGTAGGGTACGCTGTAAGCCGATCGAGCTCACGATTTATAATTTATACGCGCGTGTGTGTGTGAGTGTATGTGTAATAACGCGCGCAGACAAACGACCGGCGTGGCGCCCGGCAATTATATCGACGTTCCCCCCGCGAGATTCAAGGTCGTCAGTCGCCGGTTGCCGTCATACCCCCTCCCGTAGGTCTAAGTATTCGTTCTAGTGTTACCATGGTAATAGACGCGTGTATATGTATATGTAAGTTTGGTATACGTGCACGTGTACGTGTGTGTGTGCGCGCGCGAGGCATCGCTCTCCTCAACCCCTAGGAGTCAACCCTTTTATATCCATTTATACGCTTTCGCTCATGCCAAGGATTCTTCAACCGGGCAGGGGTTGTATCAATGCGTATTTTATCAGTTTTTTTTTTGCTTTAAACACTCTCCATCTCCTGAACTACGATATGATATACTTTCACATGAGGCGAGCCTTGTAGGCGATAAGCATAATAGCTTATAATATAATGTAGGTATTTGATGCCATTTATTAATATTCTAGTATCAATTGTTCTTTCCAATAGATTCTACATATTTTATTCTACTATACATTTCTGTATATACTGATTAGATTAATTTTTGTGAAAAATGTCTGTTATTTTTTATTTTACTGCCGTTTTTATAATCGTACGTCTAAGACATCACCGTAAAATAATAATTTAATTACCATTGTTTTATATTTGAGTAAATCAATTTATTATAGATCTATGTTGGTAAAGAAAAGATAGAAAGTAATCGATTTAAAGTGAATCAGCAAAATTTGAGTTGTAATTATTTGAAGTCCAAATCGCTGGGTATACTCAATTGTGTATTGATAACTATCGATTATGTTTGTTATTCAATTTTTGTAATGATTATCATCGTGCAAAATATGTTATGGAATTATTCCGTTGAATATTATATGTGTAATAATACTAATACCTAGGTGCTTGTATATATTATATATAGGTACGCTATTGTTACTATAATGAAAATAAGCGTTATAAATCCAGTCACAGCACAACTTTTAATTAGTTTTAGTTAGTTGGTATTTGGTACTGCATGTTTAATGAATATATAACTCGTACAAGCGAGCGGGGTCTTCAGAGTAATAGTTTCTTTAAAAATATTATAATATTCCAATTAATTTTAGAGACAAGACATATTTGTTATTGTTATATGTACTTATGTTTAAGAGAAAGTTTTAAGATTGTTTTATAGACATTTTGTAATATCAAAAGTTTTCAAGACTGTTTTGCTCAAAGATAATATAGAGGTTCACAATAATACTCGAATATCTATACGGTTATATACGTTTATTTATCTATACTTTAAATTTGTACAACAGCTAAAATATATTATATCAATATTTTATGTGAATACCTATTATGCATAATTTGTATATGCGTCATATAAACGAAAAATTAATTTGCTTCTAACACATATAATGACATAAAAGAACAAGCTTAATCAATTCGTTTTAGTTTCCAAAAATAATACATCATTATATTATGTACCTAAATGAAGTCAATTTTTAAGGTTGAAAAATTTTAATTAAATTAATTTTGATTGGACTAATGATATTGTAAACTATGTACTTGAAAAAAAAATCGTCGATTAAAAACATGGACTTTGTCCAGGAAATGGTTTGGATAATGTATATTTAATATGTATATTGTATACATTATGTATTTGTTAAAAAAAACTTAATAATTACATACACACATGTTGTATGTATGTCTTGTATTCAAGTATTCAGATTTGTCATGCTAAACGAAGTAATATTTTGAACATCATAGTAGTATATGCGAACATTAATTTTACTATTAAATCAATAAAGAAATGTATGATCTTATAGATATTTTAAAACTATTATTGTCCTGCAGAATTGTACAGCATAAATATATTTTTGTGCCTAAGCTAATAAACATTTCATAAACAACGTCGATTGGTATATTGTTATTTTTTATTTACGTGAAATAATTACACCACAATACACTCTCTACGTAAGTTGTAAATTATGTTAAATCGTCCTGCATCTTTCCTTTATAAACACGAGTGTACCTACACTGAACGTCATTATTATTATATGACATTCCAAGAATCAGCCCCAACACCGCCCTCTCATGACGAAACCTAGTCACATGATCACAATATATATTATTTACATGTGCACAAATCTTATGGACTTCATAAATTTAAAGCATAAAATGTATATAGGTATTGTTGATCACAAATTAATAATATGCATTTTATTAAAAATGAAAAATTTAATAAAAACATTTACTGGGTTTGAAATTTAAATTATTATATAGATAAGTCAATGTACATACTACATATTATACTACCAAATAGCAATTAAGTAAAAAAAAAAAATGCTGTACAATTTTTTATATAAAGTAACAAACATTAAGCCAAACGTTCGTGTCTATTATTTGAAAACTGGAAATCTATTAAATACATAAGACATTCAATTTAGGTGAGAAATAATATAGAAATGAGTATTAAGTATTAACTGTATTGTATATTAAGTATCAAGATTAATGTTAACTATACTAGTAGTAAAAGAATAAACAATTACTAATTAATGGAGATTATAACGAGATAATGATGAATAAAAAAAGGTATAACACTTCACATTATATTCATAATATTATAATATAGACTCGTTAAAATTAGGAGATGCAATGTGATCTAAATTATCTTTTGAACATTTCCGTGCTACGCGCAGTATACTACTCGTTGCAACGATTTAATCGCAAACACAAAAAATATTAATTATTTAACATGACAAGATGTTTGGTGACATTATACATTATTTACGTATGAAACAAATGCTGCTTAGATACGTGCTATGTATATTATTTTATCTCCAGCACATGGCTGATATATTTTACCTAATTAGGTATCGGTTTACCTATACGAGTATTAAATATATTTTATTGTTTTATTGCCATTCAGCATGTACAACAAATCAATATTTAATGCGATCGATGAATAATTTACAGAAACGTAAACACGTTGTACGTATATATTTTATAAATCATCTGTCACTGCCTATCAGCTGGTACATCTATCACGATGTGACATTTAAATGTATATTGGGCAAATCGTTCGTCAGGAGTAAGTATAAAACTCGTATCATCGTACGCTCAACAAGTGTTCATAAAATGCACTGGATAACTAATATATATACCTATCTGTATATACCTTGAGTGATTGGGTGATAGGGCGTTTCACTCTTAAGTTGTCATGAAAAATGATTACATGGACAAACATTTTGCAATCATCATGTTAAGTTCTAATGTAGACTTTACATTCTTAGTTAACTAATTAACACGTGTTTGAATATTGATCGAGATGGATTATAGTATAATTTATCATTGTTACACAGAATCGATTAACACAATGGGCAACTATTTTATGTTTTTTGAAGCTACACGGTATACATGTATGATAATAGATAGGGTATAACACTACACAAGTTAAATGTATTTGGTTTCCATTAATAGGTATATAAGACTTAGGTGTACCTTTACGATACGATTATAGATGCCAACGATATTCGTTTTCATTTGTAATGTGAAATATGGAAAAATAGGGCAAAAAAGTGAAGCCGGCAAAAAAAGAAAAAGAATTGGTATTGACATTAGTGAAATTTCATCCTGCAGGGCTGTTGCTATAGCGGTGCTCGCAGCTGTAGTCATGGCGATGGAAAACCGGCGCGGCACGGTCTCAATCGAAAAATCCCAAACTACCCGAAGGCGAGGTGATTGCACTCAGGTCCAATATATAACGATAATGATGTAATGACGTACGCACTGAGGCCTTGACCCTGAGCGTGCGCTTTCGCTTGTGATGTAGGAATTGATCAAAAGCTTTTCTGCGCGGAAACTTGCAACTCATAGTATACGTACGAAATGTTTTACCGATAGCTGCCCAACCAACTTACTTCGAATTTCTCTTTTTTTTAAATGTTCTTTTTTAAGGGTGTCAGAACTAGGTCTTTATTATAGAACAAACATACAGTCAATTTCAAGTTGAGTTGAGCGGTGGCCATACAAAAGGCTTCCAATTACAAAACTATTTCAAAGATCAAAAATGACATTACAGGAAAAACAATTATATGCCACATGGAATAGTAAGATTTTGGTGATTTTTTTACTTTGTTTTTTTGGATTAACTTAAAACAGCACCATAAAAATTAATTTCAATATTCTCAAAAATTGAAATTATTTAAACTTTATTACAACTTCTGAAAAAAGAGTTTTTTCATTCGGAATTCAATGTGATCCCTGTAGTCTTAATAGCTTTCAA
This sequence comes from Myzus persicae, assembly GCF_001856785.1. Taxonomy (NCBI): domain Eukaryota; kingdom Metazoa; phylum Arthropoda; class Insecta; order Hemiptera; family Aphididae; genus Myzus; species Myzus persicae. Next base: position 130,415 of record NW_019103005.1, on the reverse strand, counting down.
AAACAAAAATCATCATGTTTCAAAAGACGTGAGAGTTTTTCCTTTGAAAAAGTTTTTGTATTAAAAATATATATCTTTAATAAAGTTGAATAAAACGTATATTTTTAGTCGTTTCTTTTAAAATGTCAGTATATTTTATACCCCAGATTGTATGTATACATGCATTATGCATAATGTAATAAGATATTATTTTTGTGATCATGAGTTAATTTAACTTAAATGATATAGATATTAGATACATAATATAGCAGCTACTTAGTGCTTATATAACTATCCTCCTATCAGGTTGAATTTAATTACATTTACTGCAATTTGCAAATAATATAATTTGTCTTCCCAATTAATTTTTATTTTGATAATATTCTACATTTATATTATGTAAACTTGGCTCTTTGGTAAAATATGACGAATTCCTAAGCGTATCGCAGTTTTACTATCGATATTGTTAATCATTTTCAAATAAACATATTTTATTCATTTTTGAGTATTCTCGTAGCTCATATTATAATTTCTTTTTGTTAAGCCTGAATATGTATAAAAGCAAACTTTAAGTTGTGTGTAAAAACTCATATTTTAGTTGTTGCACGTTAGGAAAAATAGCGGACGGCAAATAAGTTATTACCACGTATATTTATTTAACTTGTATGATGACTTAACAACATTGAAAATCGCAAAAATATTAAAAACCTTCATTTTTTATATAATATTCAACTAGTACCATTTTTCGGAACACAGCTCGGTGGTGGAAATTCTCAGTTTTATCAACTGATCGGAAAACTTGGAAGCAGCTGAGCACCTCTATATATCTGAGGAGAGTAATGACCTAGGTGCGAGCGTATGTGACGGGGACGGTGACGAAGATGAAGAGAGGAAGAGGAGAGCTTCGAGTGCATGATCCGGTTGTGAGGGGCGGCGGAGGCGGTCGTTATGTGGCCAACAACGAAGACGACGTGACAATAAAAACCATACACAATAACATATAACAATATATATAGTTATACTAATGGGAGACATGTGAGTGGTGGTGCGGTGTAGAGAGAGAGAGAGAAAGAAAGAAAGAAAGAATAAACGAATTTAAAATAAAAACCATTTCGAACCGCGAAAGGACCATACGATAATAAGACTGCGATGAAAATGTACCTATACATGCATATGAGATGCAATGAGTCTGAGAGGAGTAAATAGTGGAATTCTGTGCATTTTTCGGGTGATTGGAAGCTGTATATTTGAAAGACTTTGGTGAAGGGTAGTATCGGTGGCTTAATTAACCAGCATACACAAGTATATGTGAATAAACTATGTATTGTATAACTCAAGTCAATTTCGTCTCCGCTCGGACTCGTTAGACGCTGAAAGCTGTTAGGGGTGTGGGTGTACGGCCGACCTGCCTGCAGGTTTTTAGCAGGGAAATTATGACGTTAGCGATCTTTTGGTAGATTTTTCAAATGGATTTTATATGAAAAATAACTGCATGTTTGTGTTCCTAACAACTAATATGCACAATATACCCTGTAGACATTTTTGTGACGACTGAACAAGTTTTGGTTGTAAAAATAGCTGATACAGGGACGGCGATTTGATTAAATTTCTGGAAAAATATCTAGGGAAAAGCCCAGAAATTTACAGTTGGTTTAGGTACAAACATTTTTATCAATAATACTATCTGTTGGCTGTCTACAATCTAATACACGATCATATTATTATCCTTTCGATTGCAAGCGAACTCGAGGTCAGACTCGTGTTTGATACAGTTGTTGGTACGGCAAGTGAACCAAAAAACTGTTCAGAAAATTTAAAAATTTAAGAATAAAAAATGTACTAAAACCAATTTATAATAATTTAGTATAAATTGTATCAACTTGTTATTTTTGGTTTTGCATACGAATTTAAAACGAATGCTCGATGCCCTATTAATTGTCTACGCATTGTGGAAACGACGAAAAGTAGTGATAAATTGAGATAATAATAATAGGTAATTAAAATAAATTATACAAATCGAACTATATACACGGGTACACGACCAGTTTTCGAAGAGCGTCTGCGTTTCCCAAGTAAATAAAAAACTGAAGATGTAATCTTTAATGGTTTAAATTTTTTAAAAGTTTAAAAAAACAATTAATATATTATGAAACATGTAGATAATAGATGTGCATGATTTTATTAAAATAGCATACGAAACGTTTTCGCTGATTAAAATACGAAAAAAATACGTAGGTATACATAATTTATATACGTTTATACATCTTATGAGGAAATATTTATTTTTTAAATCATGTCGTATGAGATTCTAATATATTTCAAAATCGTTATTATAATATTATATAATATGTACATAACATTATATGAATAGACACTGCGGTTAATACCAGGCACTATATTAGGTATACATCCAAAGTGGTAAAATGCACCCAAAAGTTTTTCACAACATTTTCAGTAGGTACCTACACAATATTTCACGGTGCATGCATATTAAATAGAAAATATTACAATATTTTAATTTTCCTAACATATCATATACACGTGAGCAACATACTAAAAAAGTGCAACATAATAACATATTAAAAAATATTTATGTGTATAATATATATTATGTTTTGTTTGTCAGATTTCCAAAAAAAAAACGTTTTGTATCTGGCCCATATGAGTTTGTTAAAAACACATAAACTTGCCTAACTCTAAACATCCGGGCGGCGTAATTATAATGTGATGTATATTATTTTAGGTTTCAAACGGTGAACAACAAAAAATTATAAAAACATAAAGTGTGTGTGTGTATCTATGTATAAATCAACAAAAATTCATGTTTATAAACACGGTTCTATTAATTTTTTCTTGATGCCGACAAATAAATCATCGAAAATGTTTTCACTAATTTAATTGTAATTTTTATACTTTGTTTTTTATTCCAGCAAAACAAAAAAGTTCTACTATAATAATAATTATTATATTATAATATTATGATAACGATAATTTTTATTAATTTCACCAGAGTTATACTATACGAGTACAATTGTTATTTCCGTTATCATATGACAATAAATTATAGACTTAGACTATAATATTATCAAGAAATTATGGGATTTTAAAATAATGACGAGAAAATAAAAATTAAACCTACAGTCATATTAGTTTGTGAAATGGCTCTACAACGTGTTTATTAATATTAAGGAATCTTAAAGACATTTATCGCAAGTAATTTTTGTGAAAATTTTTCAAAAAAATATTATGTAGCAACAATGCCACAATGGTATTTTTGTCATAATATACACGACTTATATATTATAAAAAAATATTAAATAATATTTCTATATATATTTCATGTATTACTTGTGTGGGAAATTAAATATTGAATGTAACAAAAAATATTCAATTGTTAGAAAAATCTATGTATTCTTACTTCGTAGTAACCAAAATAAAGTATAAAATAAGTAATGAAACAATTTAAGAAGACAATTATAATACGCATTATTTCGCCTATAAATGTGTGTGAGCTGACCGATTGCTTAAACAACTTATATAAATATATTCTCTATGTATATAACCTACAAAATACGCTGTTCAAATATTGACTGAAGATAAAATATCTGAAAAGTAATAATATTCTGTTGGCTTCTTTATAGTGTACACGCGTATTTTATCTGACAAAATAATCATGAATATTATACATTATGTATTTTAATATAATTAGAACAGACAAAATAAAATTATATAAACGATCCCATATAGTCTGTAGATAAATTAAATATAATGGTTTACCTATCCATATTTTACGACACGTGTTTATCGGCTGTGCAACTGCTGTAGATAGCAGTCTAATAATAGCTTATGTACAGATTCTTACTAATTAGTTAGGTCTGTGTAGACTGTGTAGGAACAAGAGGTTTCTCAATGAAATTGTCTTACCTGAAACAAAACAATAAAATAATATGTATTATAAATATTACGTTACTATGATAACATCGAAATTATTAAAATACTATTTATTTATTCAAGGTAGTTGGAAACGAAGATAAATACGTTTTAAAAATAAGGAAGTTAGTATCGGCTAATAATTTATTTCTGTATACCTATAGGTAGGTAATATAGTTATTAGTTATACAGGAAATAATTTGTCTAATTAATATTTACACAACGTCGTCGGTAATAATTTAATATACAATCAATTCTACCAACATAATTTAAGTACCACGTACGCAAAGGACTACTTAATTATTATTACCTACAGTGTTACCGTATTATTATTTCCGTATAACTATAACATATTAACATTTAAATTTTTAACTGTAAAACATATATAATTAATTGGATTGTGACAAATTTGAATTTAAAAATAAATTGTAGAGATCCACGTTGGAAATTGTACAAGTTAAATATTCGTCCAGTTTTTATCGTTGCGTAAACAATCGAAATGCAAAAATTAAACTTTATAGTAGGTAGGTACTCGTATAATGTATGTGTATACCTAATAATAAAATGAGGATATATTATCTAGTCTAGTAATATTAAAACAGTCGGCCATGTACCCAATAATAATTCATAAATTATACAATGTAATCTGTTTTTTTGAAACCATATAGAAACCAGTTCCTTATTACTTTCGCAAACACGCTGAATGTCTACAGGGCGTCAGAGCGCGTGTACAAGTAATCTGATATCAAACGTCAAGTGTTTAAACCTGTGTTTAGAAAATTGTGTGAGTTACTTCATATGGTTATTGCTTATTTTAACAAACGCATAAAATAAAAATAAAAATCTACGGATACTAATTACTATTTTATTGATTCATTTTTTAAGATCGATTCAATCTGTTTATACTGTTTATAGATATGATGTGTCGATGTGAATAATTAAAAACATGACAAGACCAAACAGTATGCATTTAGAATAAAAAGAAATCGATATGAAAGAATATTATAATATTAAATTATTATGTATGAATTATAATTAGATTAATAGTATTAGCTAATTAAGTACATTTCGATGAATTTTAAATTAAAAAGAGTTAAAAAGACAAAAACTATTAAACATCGATAAGTATGTAGGTATAACAATAGTTTTATTTCCCAAAAATAAAAATTGTTTATAAAATGTCCTTAGAAATTGAAATGTAAGCAAGTTTTGTTGTCTTTGGTCTTTTTAACTGAATAACAACAATCAAATTATTACCGTGATTACGGATAGGCACATAATAAGTGTAGTACTTCATACTTAGTGAACGAGCCAAACCGTCAAACGAAAGGGAAAGGATATCATTTTTTCAATAGTAAATAATCGTTTGTTTGGATGACGAGGAGGTAACGAACGACATAGGTATATAGAAAGAAAATACACTTATTGTAACTAACAACAAAGTTCCGCAAGAACCAAGAACCCGAAGTCTTTAATAAAAAAAACTGTAGTTATCCTTGCCCCAAAATCTGTTGGCTTTCACCATTAGTCTCAAGGTAATCGTTATTTTAGGAAATGTAATGCATGTCGGTCGGTGTTTGCACAACACAAGCGGATTTTACGCCTGTTAATCGCGTCTGCGCCGCGAAGTCCTTCCTGAGGCAGCGTGCGCGAAACAATAATCCCACTACGACTACAATAAACATATATTACATAGCCACGTAGGTATAATAAATAAATAATACGAAATACGCGTCACGAAGAACAAGCGGAAACAGACCGGAACAGTCGGCAGATGTCTGCTGCAGTGCGATGTATAAATAAAATGATGATAATGACCGAGTCCACTGTATAAACAACTTGTCTGCTGGTTTGAGGATTTAAAATACATGGCGTATTATCGCACAGGTTGATAAAACAAAGTATCGAACACGATAGAGCTTAAAGATGTAACATATAAATGTTTATATATATTAATTAAACATTGCAGCAGACGCGTTGGCATAGATGTACCTACGTATATATTTGCATAAATATAAACATTATATTATTCTTGATATGCAAGTTTTGATTCATCTCGATTTTACACTCCTCGCGTGTAATTTAAATATTTAATAAAAAAAAGAATTAACATTAAACAAATAATTTGTTTATATAACGCTTAACAGTGTTGCCGTAGGTTTGACATGAAACACAAATCTCGCAGAACCCGCAAATTCGGATAAATGTATAATTTACTCACATATATATTATTTTTTGACGGTTTTGATAAATCAAATCTCTCAGTTTAGCATAAACAGAATCGATATAGTGTGCAGGATCATTCTAACAACATACTAACCCTCGAGTGGCGTTCGAAATCATTGTATATTCACATAGAGGTGTATACATAAGCAAGCTGTCATATAGTGTACCGTTCATTTTTATAAAATTCTCCTCAATTTACTTTATGCCTTATCGTTTATATATGCATGTCAGGTAGACACGAAACAGGGTTCGTATTCTTAATATTCACTTTAACAGCTACGCTAAATTTTTATAACACCTATCTGAGATGTGAGCTCAATATCAGTATATAATATGCGCATGCCGTATATAACACAAACCGAAGATAATATAATAATATAGTCTTGCAAGAGTATAGCTAATACGCGCCACTGCAAAATCCAAATGATTAAAAATATATCAAACAAAATTTATCGGACCGGTTTCAAGATAGTTTGCCGGCAATGGAGTTTTTAAAAAATGTCTTTCGTCATCGCACTTAAATATTACAACATTTGTAAGCGTGATCGAGTCCGCCTTTTTACGCAAAATTCTTTAAAGCGTCTGAAACAATTTACACGGGCAGATCCGGCGTCTTATTATTTAAGCGGACGCCCACCCGCTCGCACGTGATGTTTCTGTCTTACAAATGTACAACAAAAATTGTATTCAGCAATTCTAATTTTGTGTCGTTACTTTCAAAACAGTGTAAAATGAACTATTATCAAACTTTATTTTATTTTTAAACAAATGTACAGGTTTTGTTAACATAATATTTCACAAAAATCATAATACTATATTATAGGTTTTATGAAAAGATGAGATGCCTTTCAAAATGTTGTTATCTTTAATTTCCATACGTCCTCCAATAATTAGGATGGCTTTTTTTAAACTTTTGCCATTAAGTAAATTATTTGACATTTTTAAAAATTATTCAAAATATTGACCTATTGAAAAACTAAACAAAAAAAACTGTAGACGAATAAATTACTAGTGAGATGATTTTATAGCCGTTGGAGTCTATAATAGCGCCCTTTTTGCCTTTTTTATGCAACGACGTTTATAAGAACTTGCCAATATCAAGCTCGTATCCATGGGCATCCGTGCGTATGTGTATACTCGATGTTATAATATTCTTTCGATCGTTGCAGCAGTAGACCCCCGGGCGACGAATAGAATTTCGGTTTATTGCAGGGTCATCGGCATCCGGGCATCCGGTAGCCCCCGCGAGAACGTTGTGTATACCGAGATACACAATGCGAACATATTATGTTTTATATACCACAGACACATACACACGAGCACAAATAGATGACGAAGAAGAAGCAAAGAAGATTGTAATATGCAGCAGCCGTTGATTGGCAACCGGTTTCTCATGAATCTAATCACGTGCATGCGCCACCGCCCCAGCCGTTGTCGTCGTAATGTGTATCCATCGCGCCAGAAATAATAATAATAATAATAATAATCGCTCCACGACGGTGCGGCAAATCGAAATCGAACGAAACCCATTGTCCGCTGGAGTCCCTATTGTGTCCACCCGATTGAAATGGATTCCGTCCCCGAGGCGAATTACTCGCTAATTAAACCCGATGCGGACGCCACTATTCTCATATACGGCGTATATTATATTGCACATAGAACATTCAAGATGAATGAACTGTGAAGACGACGAGCGAGTACGAAAAATATAGACGCGCTGCACATTTTCAACACATTTGGTCCAGACGTCCAGTGGACTGTATAAGCAGGGTATAGATGTATAAATATTAGTATAATACGTACATCGGTATCCCCTGTATATTTTTCGTGAGTGTAGAATAAAATGATATAATAGTCATATTATTAGTATTATTATTATTAATGTTACAGAACGGGTATATTCGTATATATTGTTAGGACAGCGGCGCGTGTATAATATACTGCGAGATACATTCCGGACGTATATTATCATTGGAAGCCGGACGAAAAATCGTTAGCGCCGGAGCCCGGGCTCCGCGAGTTCCGGTGAATGGCTGTGCGAGTATACGATGTTTGCAGCAGACAAAGAGCTGCATCGTGCGCGGAAGAATTTGGAATCTGTGCACTTCACTTGGATCGAATCCTTACGCGTTATAATATAATAATAGGCAGTCATATGCGCATCTCGTCGATAGATTTTTTCCGAATTCTGAAGAAATCTCTGGTAATGAATTATATTATTTATACAGCTTCAAACCTTTTAGGAGTATACGGAGTGAAAAAGACAGAATAAACTGAAAATAATTGTAAAAAATACGTGGTTTATTATGCAATCGTCGAATATACAACATCATAATATATTATACGGTATAGTAAAAAAAAGTTTTGTAGGTAAGTCAATGGTAATCGAATCTGTTGCTTCGGTTAGTGATTCATTAAATATTTCTCAAGCGATGACCACACAAAGTTTACTGACATTTATTGAATCAAGGATATACTTGATTACTTGCACAGCACAGTGCACACACAAATTGCAGTCACACATTTATTCGGGAAGTATTCATAAAATTACAATTATAATATAATATTCCCATGGCCAATAGGATATATAATTCAACTGGGACGTAATAGGATTACTTGGATAATAGAATTAGGTACCTATATAGTTTATAGTTTTAATATAATTTGTGTCAATAAAATCATAACAAAAATATAAAGAAAGAAATGTTTTTTTTTAAATTACCTCAATATACATGTAATGTATTATAATACTCATTATACATTTATACACAATGTATAAATTGTAATTAACAAGTTAAGCAACGCATGATTGTACATACAAAATTGAATTAAGAAGAAATTAAGAATAATCGATATTATTTATGCCTTATGTAGGTACGAGTATTATAACAATAGTATAATAGGTATGAAATATTTAAATATATGATGATTTTATGTACATTTTAAAAATTGTTACAAATATGCTTCAAATTTGAATAATACTATATCATATAGTATATAATATATAATATACAATATATAAGATATATAAGTTTATATACCTAACAAATGTATAACTATTAAAGTATTAACTATACGTTGAAAAGGCCAAGCGCATTATCAAACTTGGCCAACGGATTTGTTGAAACTCTGATGAACTCATCGATATACTGTAGGTAGGTAATAAATAATAATATAATATAGTATAGTTATAGGTACCTACTCGGATAATGATGCACCAGATGACTGTTGCGCGTGCCGGCTACTTAGCCGTGATAATAAATTATGAATGGTGATGAATATTATATTAAAACTTAAAAACATTATGCATTATATTTTCGAAATGCTAGTCAAAAACCACATTGTTTTAGTTCAGACCCATCCCAGAAACGTATAGTGTATTATACTGGTTTTTATTTAAAGACTGTAATTTTTGATACTCAGCTATAAAGTATACCGTGTGGGGGGGGGGAGGGGTGTATATAGAAATAGAGATGATAATAATATAAATTATAATCAATGATTAAAAGAACTTTATATTATGCTTCATGGCGTCCAGCCCACCTTTTTACAAACATATTATATCAAAAATGTATGTATCAGATTATACATGACAATGTTTAATAGACTGTTGTATGTTGGTACTATTATTATTATTATATTTTAATAAAGACCAAATCTATTTTTTTTTTTGGGCATTTAGTGTCTTCGTTTAATATTAATAATGCACAATTACAAATTATAAAATACTTTTGAAATAGTACACGTGAGGTACCTATACTACCTATATTACATTAAATATTAAATGAAAATAGTATTTGCATTATACATTTATATCGTCATTTTTAATGCGAATCCTATAACTTATAATAGCAGATTTAAACTATAATTTTGTAGTAAGAGTACGAAATAGTTGTTATATAATTAATAATTATCTAAAATGTTCGAACTATGCAAAAATTCAATATTTCAATACGATGTTATGCAGCTGTTTTGATTGAAATCGGAAATACGAGTATACCTATTATTCAAAATCTGTGTTAAGAATAACAAGATGTTAGTTGTATTATACTAACGAGATCAGACCTTAAATTTTATGGACTAACAAAACCTATAACCAAACGTTATAACACAAAATATGTAAGTTAAATATATATACTTTGGGTTTTTGAGTGTATGGGTCTTATAGGTATGTGTTAGATGAATGTGTTCTTTAAAATATTTTTAAATGATTTATTAGATTCAATATAACTGATTTTGTAAAAAAATCATTAAAAACCGATAATAGCCAAACTAATTAACTGTGCACTCAATTATGATTGAGATATTTATTCTTGTTCAAATGCCACCAATGCATTATAAGTTACAACTGAATTGCTAATTGAATCAGAATTAATATTGATCTTAGACAAATAAATTGAAATAATTTAACCACATATTAGTATAATTAATTAATTTAATCCTATAAGGATAGTCAATAATCTGTAATTTGCTATTGTAACGAAATAATACAGGAATCAGAAAATGTACGGATTGGGTACCAGTGAGTTTTTTTGTGTATATTTGGTGATGGTTATGCCTAATAATATGATATCATATGTGAATTTTGGGCAAATACCGAATTGTTATATTATATTATTTATAAAATAAAATTGAAAACAAAATATAATTATTCAATATTGATGTAAAAAAAAAAAAAAACATTTTTAAAAAATATTGAAAAATTGTGTAATGAAGGTTTTAAAAAAATGTGTTAGTAAAAAATTGAAGAATTGTGATTATATTATAATACCTATTGCTACTTTTAGAGTACCTACTTACTATATTGAGTATATTATTCTGATTTCTGGTGAGAATTATGTTGCGTAAAAAAACACATGCATATTTCATATGCTAAGGCAAACTATAGAATAATATATACCTATACATTATGAACTACACTATTATAATTTACAGTGAATTAGATTCATATTTATTTTATATATTAAAATAAATAACCGAAATTGATGGGCTTAAGCCTTCCACCCTAGAGTGAAAGAAAGAAATTTCACGATTATTCTATAAATAGTATATTTAAGTTTAAGATATATTTATGAGTTACAAATAAAAATAACGAAAATAAAAACCTTTCCCAGGTACCGAACAATCGTGTCTACACTAAACACTACGTCGCTGATGAGCTATGATATTTATTTAGTGTTTAGAATAACGATAAATGCTTCAAATATATTGAAACTACCTGCGTGGCTTAAAATAATTTTAAAAATTCAATGCATAAATCGATAGATCAAACGAAAGAGTGTTATAAGAAGACATTTAAACATAATTTTGGAATATTTTACTAAGACTGATTTGAAATCATTTTTAGAACAGCTAGCGCCATCTATATTTCATTACACAATGAGATTACAATTTAATTTATAAAATTACAACCAACTTTTATTATTTATCTAGATACTTACTAATCTACTAAACTAATGTTATTGATATTCTATTAGATAGTCAATGTTAAATGTATACATAATTTTGGAATATTTTATAAATACCGATTTGAAATCATTTTTAGAACAGCTAGCGTCATCTATATTTCATTACACAATGAGATTACAATTTAATTTATACAATTACAACCAACTTTTATTATTTACCTAGATACTTACTAATCTACTAAACTAATGTTATTGATATTCTGTTAGATAGTCAATGTTATTATTGTTTTCTAATATCTATATACTTTTATATTATGAGAAATTAACTACATCATTGAGATCAACACCAGATTTAACAGTTATTAAGTCGCAAATAGAGGATTAGGTACTTCAAGACTTCAAGAGTTAATTAAAAGTACCCAGTATCTGTTTGCACTCAAACAATTAAATAAAAATAATTACACTTATAGATAAAGTGTTCTCATAAGTTTGCTCATTCGCTGACTAACTTTTAACTATTAAATACTTACTGGTTGAGACAATATTCAATAATGTTCAATCATAACTTCTAATAATATATTGTACCTGTATCATTTATTGAAGGTTCTGCCTTGATGTACTTGTTTTGATTGATGAACATATCTGAATTTTGGTTTAAACTTGGATTTAACTGAGACACAGGATTCAGAAGTTTTTCTAAATCATAGAACAATACAAATATTAATTTGGTAACTACTACCTTAACTAAAATTATTTTTAATACCTATCGCCATAAAATGTAATTATATGAAACCTCAAAGCACAAAATAAATAATTTTAATGATACTACTCAAATTAAAGCCAAAAGCCTGTGTGAGTTGAGTTTTTATAAATTTTTATATTTTTAAGTTAGTTGACAGTAGGTAATTTAGAAGTATAAATAACCTATTTGTATTTACACAATAATATCTGATTTATAAAATAAAAATCTTCTTATACCGAGTATCCACATTTTTACCAGATAAAATATAATAATATATTATTGATGAGTACATTAATTTATGTGGAAATTATGTATTATTATATGCCATTAAATGCATTTAATATCAATTATTCAATCAAATTTCAACCATGATTTACTTATCTATTTAAACATGTTTTAAATATATTATACTATTTCAGAGTTACCTATTTATACAATGTTTCACCAAACAAGCTCTATCCCATTTTATTCATTAATTACTTACCTATACATCTATTAATATTCTAATCTGTATCCCTAATTTCAAATACCTACTTAAGATTTGTTTACTATTTTAAAAATGTCCTGTAGTGATACAAACTTATTTTGTACTGTGTGTCTTTCTAATTTTCTTTAATATCTTGGTGTACATAGGTAATAAAGATATAAATCAAAATTTGAAAAAGTATTTGCTGAATTATTTTACTCACACAAGTACTAAAGATAACAATGATTTTAATGATTTTATCAAATACCACCATAATGGAATAATTTTATATGGTGGTTTGAAAATATGGTTGTTTGAATAACATTAATGATTAAGCTACTGTAAATGAAATTATTTGTAAAAATTGTCTGAGTAAAGTTAGTAGTAAAAACATAGTCTAAATATTACACTTAAAATTTTTAATTTTGTTTAAAACTATTATTTGAACTATTATCGTTAGTACATAAAGTTTAATAACTCAAAAATAGGTAAGTAGGTAATCAAACACATTTTGAATCTGTTAAATAGCTTAAATTACAAAATCTTCTCTACAAATCACAGAATAAATAGGCTGATATCATTTAAAATAAAAAATAATTTGTATAAATACATGACAATCTATAAATGGGAAAACTTGAGTTGGGTTCCAAAATTGTTTAAGGTAGAAAAACATATTTTGGGAGTAGTTGTAAATACTGGCATTGTAAATTGATAACAAAAATATCGCTATATGAATTAAAAATTTTGTCAATTGAAGCGAAGAACATTTTTTACAAAATTCTTTGTATTGTACGATAAAATTTATTTTTCTTAATCATGTAAAACACAAACATAACATGTACGAGATACTAGTCAATGGGAGGGGTCAGGACCCCATAGTCCCCGTGTAAATACTCCACTGGAAGGGGGGAGTTAAATGCTAGTTCTAGGTGAATTACTCAATTACATAACATAAATAATATAATAACCTATATATCAGCTAGCAATAATATGTATAAGTTAGGTAGATGTACGCTTATAACTGATATTTTGTAGACTAATATTTCGAAATTGAACAATGTTGACTCATTATTAAATTTTTTAAATTAAGTAGGTGTTACAAAAAAGTTGAGTTTAATCTAAATTGCTACAAAAATAAGTGAGCACTTAGTAATATTAAAATTTTATTTTTTGTTTCGAGTAGGTACAGAACTAGATGTTATAATTAATTACTAACTATGAATTTAAATCTCATAATATTAATATAGTTTGTAGGTACTTAGTGTATAATATATTATAAAATATGCTCCTCATTGTTGCTAAATTAATGTCAGATTAACAATTTAATAATGATTATGACATGATATTATGATAGATATGGTAAGTTCAAAGTTAACTGTTATGATAGATATTTGAGAATATTGAACCCATTACAAATCTATCTACATTTTGATCCTAACAAAACAAAAATAACAATTCCGTGTATTGTAACATAACAATTAACAATTATGTTTTATGTTAACTCTTAGATTTAGGTTATTATAGTGTAATTATTTATATAAGTAGGCGTACACAAATGTTAATGAAATTGTATTATGAGTTATAACCATATTACATAATTGTTTGTATTCTTGTATTATTTTCCATATCATAAATAGATACTAAACTTTTTTAAACTATATAAAATATTATTTTTGAGGATAATCATGTTAATGCGACTTTACATGACTTCACAAAACATATAAACAGTAAATTAAATTACTGATATGAGCAAACTTTATAATGGTTCAGTGGTTTGAATACTTTTTTATTAAGAGTATATACATTTACAATTTATAGGCAAGTAGGTTTTAGACTAGATTTAAATTTTAAATTTTTCTTTATTAAAAATTAATCTTATTTTTAATTTATGGGTACCTATCACATAGTCTTTTATAAGAATATGTACCTGCAAGCAAAGGATTTGCAGTGGTAATGTTGAATTTTTTGCCAGCATTTGTGCGTTGCAGTTCTTGAAGTAATGCAACTGCAGCATGGTTTTTGTTACCCGTTGACATGACATTATTATTATTTTCTTCCTGTAAAAATAAAAATATATATCATATACCTATACATTTAATAATAGTATTCAAAAAATGAAATTTGTGTGATTTTTTTTAATGTGATGAATATTTAATGAAACGTATAAAGTTAGAAGTATATAGATTTGAAGCCTATTAGTTATTATTTTTATTCAAAAAAATTGTATTTAATAGTTGGGCATCGGGTTTAGGCAATTTAAAATACACAAAAAATAAAAGATTTAGTTTTATACATCGTTCATTTCTAATAAAAAATATTTAAATAATAACTAATGATTATAACAATAAAATGGACAATTTTATTTTTTTTTAAATATTTTGATGATAGGTATTTTTCATTTTATCATTTGAACATAGAAGTAATTGTATAATATGAGTTAATGATTTAAAATAAGGAGTAAATATAGGCAATTTCACAAATGTATAAAAATGTATTTTTGTAATTTTATGTCAAGGACAACAAATTTCAAAACCAAAAAATCAAAATATGAAATTGCCTATATTTACTCCTTACCTTAAATCATTAACTCGTACGATATTATTTTTAATTTTAAAATAAAACATACTATTATCGAAGTATTCAAAAAATCTACCATCTATTAAATGAATTATATTATGTTTATCTGTACATCTTGATGTAAAAAAATTAAACTAAATCTTTTTGATGTATGTGTATTTTAAGCTGTCTATACCAGACGCCCAACTATTAAATACAATTTGATTGAATATTAATAATAATAACGAAAAACAAAAATAGTGAGAATTTAGCACATGCAAATTATTCCGAAGTTGAAGAGTAAAATATTCATTAAATAGAATCAAAAATTGTTAATGACACATGATTGAATATTTGACCGATTGAACCTTTCCTCTCCACTTTGAATTGAATGCAGTAAACCTAAACGGGCCATTTACCTTTATATCACAATTAACAAAATCGAAAAACTGTTCGAGTAACGCAGACGAGTCGGACAGCTGCTTGAAAATGTCATCATCGCCAGAGTGTTCACCACCATCCTGTATACTCGCTCCTCCTCCGTCTAAAGCGTTGTCCAGTTCACTGGATATTTCCGATTGGAGTAGTTCACCGAGACTGGAAACTTCGTTACCCTAAAATGAACATGAACGCTTAGCTAACATATCGGTAATTTCATGAGATTTATGATACATCTTTACAATGGCGTTCAACTACTTACAAGACATTCAGTAAAATCGTCAATTTTCGTCTCGGCCTCTGGGCACCAGAGTAACACATCGTCCATGAAAGGCATGCCTGAACCTGAGATGGCCGATGTCCTTCCAGCAACCACTACACCAGCGGACAGTGGAGGACCGGGAGGTGTGGGTTTCACAAAAGCCAGGATGACAATTAATGAGTAGTGGACTTACGTTTTTTCGATATCTGTAATTTAAATAACAATACATATAAATAAGCAATATGTGATGAACCAGTACAATTTTATGATAAATATAGGTGCACTGAAAAAGTTTATAAATATACTATTTAATTTTATAATGGAGCACTACAACTAGCAATTACTAAATGACAATAATATTTTTAAAAAATCCATTGATTTTCTATTTTTTTATGTTTGACTTTTCGATTGACTAGATTAGATTTTATTTATGGGTATAATTATTTTAATAAAATACATACAACTAAATCCATAGTATGCACAGGTAGTATAAAACATAACAGATAAACAATCAAATTATAGATAGTAACATTCATTTAATATTACATATTTTGTAAACAATTTAATTATTTATAAAAAAAAGATGAAATTTATAAACAATCTGTATGTTTTATAAAGATAGATAGAATGTGTGTGGTAATAAAATATTTCATGGATTTTTTTTTCATTTTCTACCATTACACTAAATATTATAGGCAGTTTCATTTTGGATAATTTTTTTTTACAATGCTTTTATACACAGTGCAAATATTGAACATGTTTGGCACACCGTAGTATTTATCATTTTAATAACAACAGGAAATAAAAAAAATGAATAATGCAGTAACGTTCAATTTGCTTAACTCCAAAACATGTACCATAGTTTTAAAATAAAACTGCAACTGTTTGATCAACTCGGCAATACAAAAGACCAATCAAAACGTTCATTCAATGTAAGACAAGATGTCTATGAACAAATTTATATTATTAAGTAAAATGCTGAGCTATAATAAATTTAAACATAAATTGAAAATAATTAACGTAACCATTAATAATTGCAAATATACTTTTCAATTTTAAGAATTAAGTTTTTAAAATATTATCTATATATTATATAGTTTTGAAAGTTATTATGAGTGATTATAACCTAATAATTAAATTGATTTTGCTCATTTTCAAAATGATTTACCTTCTAGTAAAATTATCAAAAGTCCCATAGTTAGCATTCATGAAAGTGCATTAAAATTTGGTTTTTGTTTTAACTGTGTGATTTGGACCATTGAGTATCCAGCCGTTTACCTTGGAAGATTACCATAGCAATATCTACTACAGCTAAATTCAATTTAGGAACATTAACACGTTTATGTTTGAGCGTCCTCGGCTACTCCTAAATACTAATAAGCCACACGGCAAACACGTTATTATATTATAATCTAGAAAATGTTAAAAAAATCCCATCTAACAATGTATTATTTAATTGAAATAATAAAGTCATAGATAAACTTTGTTATGCGTACAGTAAATTAATTTCTGATTTGCATAATTTCGAAGTTAACAATTCAATATACTTAAAAAATAGTGATGAGAATAATATAATATGTAGCCTTGGACCCTCTTGATTTTTTTTCAAATAATAAATTAAACCTTACACATTTCCTTTCAAACAAATATTTAATTTTGATTATTCTCTAGTCTATGTCTATACCTCACCACTCAGAGTATATCAGCTAAGTAAATTATTGCTCATTAAGGACTTAATGCGGTTTTAATTAAGTAATATAATGGATAATCTACGTCAATTGACAATAGTAAGGAATTCAAATAAAAGGTTGTTATAGATTTACGGTATAGTTGAATAATTAGTCATTAGGTACTCATTAAATTTGTTATAATATAAATATTAATATTAATATTCTCTAAAATTTTAATTAATTTGATAAAAATACATTAAAGGCTGTAGGTTCTTATAATCACATACTAAATTATTCGTCCTTAGATTTAGAAGAAATAATAATAACCGTTAAGAAATGTAATTATCAAAATAGAAATAATATTTAGATCAATATTTAATAGCTAAACTCATATAGACATCTGTAGTATTAAAATATTGTTTTAATAAGAAAATAAACTACCCTCACGAGCATTTCAATGATTATAGCTGTTCACTTACATTAACAATATATTTATAATATAATATATATATTACTGTAACATAGACTACACACGATACCTATGTCTGTATTATCAGCTTGTTAGTTATTTATATACCTAGTATTGTTGTCATTTATTTTTTATTTTGAAACCGGTATCATGACATTTTCGTACTCGCCTAATACAGCCATTTTTTTATTTTACATACATAAATATTAGTGTTATATACGACAGTAATTTATTACTTGTTACTTTCACGTAATTAAAAAAATACATATATTATCAGTTATCATAGGTACAAGATAATAAGCACCACTTTCGAAAAATAATTGTTTTATCTCCGAAATATTATTTGATAAAAATAATTTACGTATTATAACATTATACTGTTTAAATATGATTTTATCACTTGAAAAATCACTTTATTTTTAATTATCTTAATAAAATAATCTAATATTTGAGCAATAAAAATATCAAACTATTTGTTGAATTTTAACAACCATTCGTCTGATTGATATCATAATTTAATTTTAAATAATAATCACATTGTAATATGTACGAACCATTCGTATCGGTGCTAATTATTTGACACAAATCTTTCATAATTAAATTTCATTGAAATACACCTGGATGTTAGCCAAGAATAGAAAACGCGTAAACCAATCAAACTGCAGGACAATATTGTAATTAGCGTGTATTGCCGTTTGCCAGAAGTCGGACGCAAAATATGTCCCTTTAAAAAATACGATCATAGTAATTGACAGGGTCGGTGTGTTTAAAACGTGTTTTTTAAAAAATATTTGTTTTCTTTCGTAAAACGTTTCAAGGGCAGTTGTATTAAAATATTCTAATATTTATATCTACCCACGTTTAAAACAATTATTTGCAAAACACGAATCATAGACTAATACCTAAATATTTCGCCATAAATAACGATTGTAATATTATGGTTTGTCGGACAATTATTTTTCAAGAACACTAGCGAATTTTCAGATAACAAATATCACTAGAGAATATCAAATTCCAGTACTCAACGAATCGACAAAAAAAGCTCATCAGATGTTTTAATTTAAAATATATAAATTAAAGGTTACTGGTGTGTGTCACGATTATAGATAACTCGACGTTCTATAGTTCTATAGAATCGTGGTACAAGCAAGTACTGGAGTAAGTACCTATCAACACGAATAGTTCCAAGGTACCTATATATTTTCATTTTTCACATATTATTATAAACGGGTTTGGTGAAATTAATTGTTATTTTTTAAAACCCCATTGGTACAGGTACTTATGTAGTACAACATATTAAAAACAAATAGTTTCTCACCTTGTGCGATGCTCTACTTCCGTTGTGGTTCATTGTCTGCTCATGGAGATTCTTTTCCATTTTTCTTTCAAATACATTTTCGAGTCTAAAAAGAGAAAAAAACGTAAATTTTTTTATCACGACAGCGTGCTCTAACGGTCCGCTATTGACGGACATCCGTGTGAGACTGAAGTACCGAATTTGCCGCATAGATCTCGCTCCCGAGTGTCCCGCCAAATACGTCAGTCGTGTTTTTAATTTTTATTTCCTATATCGTTATCATTGTTATCACTTATCAGTTATCACCTATCATCAGTTGGTTGAAAGAATGCGATAGCGATACGGTTGTATTATTGTATAACTATAAAATAAATTATTACAACTAATTTTTATTTTCTTGAAATTGTTTCACGAACGAATTAATTGTAATAATGTTTTTCCGTCAACAGTAAAATGCGATCCGAAATATTCCAAGTCTTATAGTTCCTGTTCAGCTGGTAAGTAAACAGTTTTACATAATCTGAATAGTGACAAGCTCTTTACGGTGTACACACCAATGTTTCTTTGGATAAATGTTAAGAATATTAATCATGTTAGGGCTTGTTCTCAGATTTATATGCAATGTCGTCTAGCACCGATGAAGAATTGGACATGTTGTCTCCCTCTTTCAACCCAATCAAAGCTCTGTATGCAAAAAACGTAAAAGTGCCCAGCACTACTGCTCAACCGCTAGACAACATATCAAAATTTGAACTTGCTCCTTCAGGAGAAGTCATGATCAAACCTGAAAGACCTAGAGTAATTTGAAATTGTATACTTCATAACCAATCAGTATTATTTTTAACACTTCCATTTTACAGACACAAAACGAATATAACATTGAACCAATAAAACGTGATTTAAGTAGTGGTAAGTTCTTGCTAAATGTCAATAATTATAAAATACTGCAGTCAGTTTATTTTAGTGGCCGGTTCATCTCAAGTATCATCAGTTCAACGGATTATTAAACAGAGACGAACTGTATTGGTACGTATGTCAGAAATTGGCAAATCTCGTGGGCCACTATCTCGCATTGCTACGTTTTGCTACTTAAAACAACGTGTTAAAGTATACATACGATCGGCTGTGTCTGTTCGAGGCCACTGTGAAGGGTACATTATTGCTTTTGACAAACACTGGAACTTAGTCATGGATGACGTAGATGAAGTATGGACGAGGAAAAACAAATACAAATCATTAGCTATTGGTAAGGTTATCTTTTGTATACTACCTACCAACATTAAACATTCCAATATTAATACTATAATATCTGCTATACATTATATCGAATATTGAATCTTTTATATCTGAATTTAGTAAATTAATATTCATATTTAATGTGTAACTTCTAATAACATACTAAACATTAATTGTGCCAAATATTATTTCTCAAATTAAATGCATAGTTTAAAATAGGAACATTAAATGCTTAAGAACTAATAAGAGGAGGTTGATGGTAATGTTTTATGAATTAGTAAGGTACAATTTAATGTGCACTTATTTATGTATAAATAGGAGAGTGGTCTAATATCTCTAAAATTAAAATTTTTAAAAGCTACAATAAAATATTTGATCTATATTATTATTGTATAAAAAATCAATTTTTGTTTAGTTCATTATATAAACGTACTAACATTATGAGTTATGACACTCTGCAATTTTACATTTGCTTAAACAATTCCTACAATGTATAAATCAGTAAATTGAAGGTACTGTATATTATAAATGTTATTAATAAATGTTTGTTTACTTATAAGCAGTGTAAAATATGCATTATAAATGTATTAACTTGTCACCTAAATTCAGATCACTGCCCTATTGAGTTGCCAACGAAAAAATATAAAATTACCATTACAGAACTCTACTAGAGTATGATACTATAATGCATTATTTATAATTTATTATGTGTGTACTAGTTGCTTCTATCTACATAGTGCATTTCAATTGAGTCGATTGTTTAACCTTTTGGTTGTTTAATAGAATGGGACTGAAAATAGAATGCTTTTAACATTATCATTAACATTGATGACTTGCACTTGTTCGAATGAATAAGTGAATTAAATTTTTTTAATAGTATTAATATTTAATAATAGTAATTTAGTAGATTATGTTGTTTAAGTAAGATTTATTGGTTCAGACATTTTGTTAAAATATGATCGCTGTTCATGTTCTAAAAAAAAAAACGGTAATGTACGACACCTCATTTTCAATCTGAGTAGGTTGACATAATTACTGCATTTGAAAGATTTAAATTCATCTATATCCTGTGTAATGTACACATTTTTTTTTTCAGTTATTGTATATGTATACAATAAGACGCGTTATTTGTTAACGACATTCAATTGATATTGTATTACAAAAATATTATAAGCATATGGTCAGCAAAACATAATTTGTTGGTTTTATTTTTATCATTGCAATTTCTTCACTCTTTTTATATAACAGCAACATATTTTTTATTTCATATTAGGTATTAGGTATTAAATTTAAAAAATTTTTCTGAAAGTGTGTAAAGAAATTGAATATTGAACCAATGCTGTTAATTATTAATAACTTTTTAATAAATAATTACTCAAGTAAATCTAATTATAATATAATATTGATATTTATTTCACACCTTATGAATGTATAAAAATGATGACTGATGAGAAAGTTAAATAAATTAAATATTTAGTCTTATAGATTAATTAATAAGATTATTTAATTTAAACTAGGTATATAACTACTCAGGAACATATGCTTTTTGTTTATAGTAGATATTTATTGTTATATTAAAATCATTTTTTAAAATAAGTTTTGTTATTAATGTTATTTAATTCTATTACAGCAAAGTATTTAATAAAAATAAATAAATAAAGGGCAACAGTCCGAATTGATTGAATATGCAAAATTGTGTGTAATATAAATTTAGATTTTTTAGTAAAAAAATTATTTTTTTTAAAAATATCTCCTTTTACATTATAGACACACGCTTGCGCATGCAATGGACTCCAGGCTACGGTTATATTTTTCATTTTTAAAATAAATAGTAATGCATAACATTAAAACAAAATTTCTGTTTGAAATGTTTCAACGTCAGCGTGCTAGTGCTGTTCAACTGTTTCTCCACTCTGCGTGGGAAATAAATATGCATTTGTCCGTTGTCAGACGATGGGCGAGGGAGGTATAGGTGTGTACAATTATTGTGCACGTGCATAATATACTTAAAAAATTCAGAAACGTAGACTATGACGGCGAGCGGGGCGATTATAATGTGGGTTTTGTGCGCTATTGAACTTGAAGGTTATAAGTATAAGCTCAGCCCGCGGGGCTGAAACCCGTTCGCAGAACGTCGTTAACATTGACGATATGCAAGCTAGACGACTCTATAATATACGATCGATTCCCGATTGTATCAGCTCAAATATCATATTATTATACGCTTAACCGCACGGTATCTACAAGGTAGCTGCAGCTGATGGTATACGCATATTATATATATGTTTAGTAATATATACTATCATTATTTATTTATTATTAGCACTCTACCGATTTCCGGTAAGATATTCCATATTTGTGTTCACGAAAACTACTCATGAATATTATCTAGGCCAAATACTATGATGATGCAGTGGTACGGGAAGGGGTTTCGAATAAATAGTGATACCAATAATAATAATAATAATGATTGTTGTGACTTACGCGCGCCACGTGCAGTGGCCCTCGCTTCGGCCGTTATATTATATTATTGTTTTGTACCATTATATGAAACGACGTTGAACTATGTTTACTCACAATTATGTACTTATAAATACTACCAAAATATAGGAGGTAGGTTGAATCTGTTGTGTTCTCCGAGGTGGATAATATTAGTTTATATTAATTTTTTTGTACCTAAGGTAGATAATAATAATACTGTTAAACATTATTACTTCGATGACGCAGTTATATAAATAATAGTAATGATAATAAATAATATATAATATCAATTATTATTAATATCAAAATATAAAATGTATCACTTATTGTTACTTTAATACTCAAATACGGTGCAATAGGGAGATGATTTAGATTAGGAGGACCCGCCACTAGTCACAGATTATATGTGTACCTACAACTTGAGGATGTAGATTTTAAATTCCCTTCAAAGCATAAACGTTAAACTGATTGACTGTGGTATAGCGTACACAATATTATTATTTATTATAATCTATAATCGCCGTATATGCTGACTTCAGATTTAAGAATATAACGACTATTACTACTGAGCGGTGACTGCGACGCCGAAAAAATAGCTGGGAATGATTTTTTATATATATATATTGTAGTGATATCGTATTTTATATTACAAATTATTATTATAATATTGGTATTTCAGAAGGCGGTGGCGGTATGTGTCATGTAATTCCGATAATAGCGGCTATATTATATAAAGTTATCTAATTTACGACATACATTTTAATACAAATAATAATTTCATAATATAAATACACAATTTCTCGGCTTATATTTAACATTCGAATTTCACATTTTATTTTTTCACTTAAAACTACATTTTTTATTGTGTATATAATAATGTATGTATATGTTATACTTGATGCTAGGGCTAAGGGTAAAGAGAACAACCCAATCAACCCCTCCATACAGCGTCAACACTTTAAATATAAAATAATAATAAATAATATTATTATCGCAAAACAGTATAACAGTATAACACATAGTACTTGCAAATGTGTGCATCTCCGTAGGCGAGACATCTCTCTTTTGAGAGCTGACAAAGGCAGACAATAATCAAGATCGTTTTTAAATTTCTATTCTTTTGATTTTTTTTAACTCTTTGGAATCGCCTTATAATACCACTTACGAAACTAATGTTGTATGCGTTCCGACTGTTTTTTGTTGTGTTTAAAATTGCTATTGAATATTTGAATCTAATATTTTGGAATGCTACGTCGGCGGTTATATTATTATTGTAATGCGGTGGTGTTTATTTGCAGTGTACACCGCAGTGGAATCGCGAATTAAAACAACTCTACACATACATAATATTATACAGAGTGGCCTATCGAGTTTTCCTGTTTTAAATAAATGAAAAACGTGAAAACACAGTGACCTGCCCTGTATAGTTGTATATACCACCAGTCACCACTATAATATAATAATAATAATAATATACAGTACGCCGTATGCATAAGCCGGGTGTACACATATATTTGGGTTTATTTTTGTGTTGTTTTTATTATTTTTTTGTTGTGTGTGTGTGCAACGCACACGCGATTTCTAGAAATCCTTCGTCGACCTTGACACAGTGCGTAGGTTACGGGCGACGACGACGACGACGTGCGGCGGCGTCGTCGCCTCTCGCGCATTACGTTACATATTATATTAGGTATATTATAATATTTCAAAACCGTTTGCCCGGCCAACGATTTTTTTCGGAACATTTTCACGGGCGAAATGATATTATCATATAGTATTATTATTGTTATTTCGCTTTGGCTCGCAAATGCCTCGCGTTCGTATATTAGTATAAATAGCAAGTTTATTATAATTATTTTTCGCAACGACTTTACCGCGTTGACGGCCGCAATCGTTAACCTTCCGCGGAATACCTTGACAGTGTTGGCTGGACAGTTTTGTTTTAATTACATATTATACGCTGCAGTATATTCGTATCCAGTTTACGCAGTAGTCGACCTTAACGACTGTAGGTGGTTTTTTCCTACCTGTATCTTGTACGCCCGTTTGTTTTTTTTTTTTTGCTCGATAGGTACATGGTGATATTATAGTATATCATTTTAAAACGACAGCGAGAACCTATTGCGCTATAGATTTTATTGTTTTTTTTTCTATTGTATATTGCGTTATATAATAATAATGGTTTTTTCGCCCCGTACAGGTGACGCGAGAAGTTTAGACGATCCAGTGGAGAAACCTTACACAGTCATCAAGAGGATTCGAGGACACCAGGTGTGCCGGAGGCACGTTCCCCGATTTTTGGTGCGTGGAGAGCAGATCGTTTTAGTGGCCAAATGTCTCGTTTGAACGACTAAGTCATATTACTATATTATGATGTTTAATAAATGTATATTTTTGCGTGTACGTACGGTGTTATAACTTTGAGCTTGGAACGAATAAACAAAATAAATCTACCAGGAAACGACAGAGGACTCTTTAGTTAGTGTGCAAACTGCAAAGAGACAATAACAATAAAAAAATCACATGAAATTTAAATGTTATAAGACAATATGTATATTTTAGGAAATGTCACAATTTCTTGTTTAATGGAAATTTTTGAATTTTGTGCATCTTTATTGTATTTGTTGTAATGATGGCGGAGAAAATGCCCCTAGGGCACTCAAAAAATAGTATAAGGTAAACCGCTTTTAATAATAATATTATAAACGGCGTCGTCGTCGGGTCCCCATAATATTATATAGGCGGAAAATTGAATAACGGTACTTTCTCCACTCGCCGCAGAAGAAGAAAATAAACCAGAATGATATGCCCGTCGCCGTCTGTTCCACCTGTTCGCATTCTGCACAGTTGGGATTATTTGTCAGTGAAAGTAAACGCGCAAAGACTTTCACCGGGTTCGGTCTTCTATAACTGGTGTGATATCATATTATTATTAATGTAACGGCATTCACAGTTTTCACACTAAACGGCGTATATACACTATAATATATATACACTCGTCGGGTAACTGGATCGGGGTTTAACTATACATATATAATTGTATGTATGTACTTACTGCCACTTAGTACCTTCATGCGACCGTAGTGAATCGGAGGTATTTGTTTTCCTACTAATTATTCGAAAACAAAATTGTATTATACGTATTCGCGGTGTGATGACTACTAACATCCGCGACTTTAATTATTCCCAAATGTGACGTATTTTTTTTAAAGGATAATTTTTTGCAATAACTCGAAAAACTACTTACGAGAAACTTTTGGTTCCTAGAAAACATAATTCGATTTCGATTTTTACTGTTCTGAACTGCGACGACATGCTGCAGCAGTCCTGTAAGATTAAAGTGAGTGCAGGGGTAGGCACTTGGCCATGGCTAGGTTATGAAGTGGTTTTTACTTTTTTCTAGTAGTAATTTATTAAGTAAGAAGTAGGTTCAAACTTCAGTATATTAAACAAAAATCTTATAGTTGTTTATCTTAAAATCTGAAGCATATCAATCGCTATCATAGTCC
Source organism: Myzus persicae (assembly GCF_001856785.1). Taxonomy (NCBI): domain Eukaryota; kingdom Metazoa; phylum Arthropoda; class Insecta; order Hemiptera; family Aphididae; genus Myzus; species Myzus persicae. Next base: position 103,746 of record NW_019103005.1, on the reverse strand, counting down.
ACTTTATATCTATATGTTTGAATGTAATAATACGACTAGGTATACGAGTCGTAGTTATGATTAAAGAGTAACTGATAGTAACCATAGCTTAAATAATACAAGTAGTTTATTGTTATCGATTATTATCTAATTCTAATAATGATATAATAATATAAAAATAAAAATCGATAGAACAAATAATATTATTCATAAATCATAATGCATAGGCATACGAGGTACATAACACATCTTTACTAACTAATAAGTAATACCATATTCAAATTACACACGATTCACCGTCAGAAGGCTTTCATGATTTAAATGAGCATATTCTATGTTTAACTTATATATATGATTTTTAATGTAACTTGTAATTTATACAAAACTAACTGGTGTAATAGTACCTAAGGATTTTATACATATTAGATTGTGTATAGACAAAATATTTGGTATTTAAATTTGTATTTACGAAAGTACGATTTAATAAATTAATAATGAGCATCGCGTCACAAGCCGAATATTATTCGGACGATGGTAAATTTAGCTTCCCTCACGGGACCATCCCGAAATCGAGCCTTTATAATACACATTGTTCCACAGTTTATGTTAGTGTATATAATATATAATATAGGTATATTAAAGTGTATGAGTTGAGAGCATGGTGGATAATGGATATTCTAAAGTAAAAGAGGTATATAATATTATAATATTTTTATAACGATGCCGGGGGCCCAATTAAGTTAATTATACAAATGTACAATATAGATTAGAACAATGCCGTATGGTTGTTTTTTTTTAGTAAAATATTCTCTCACGCGCGCGCTCGCGATAAGTGATGATGCCGCGATCCCGACGGGTCCGAAGAGCTTTTTTTTTACTCGGGTCCGTCGGCTGCGCGCGAAAGACGTTTCCCGTTAAAAAGCCGGCCAGATGACCCTTGCGGCCCCCGACTAGACTATTATTGTTATCATCGTCATCATCATTATAATGAATATAATATACAATACGCATTATTGCGTAATCGTGTGTAGGCATACGATCATAATGTATTATATACAGACCGATTGTTTTTGTTGTGCGGATAATTCGAAGTATAAGATTTGGGTGGAAAAATATAAATAGTTTTTTACTCTTGACTTTTGGGAAGTCCAGAAAACAAAATATAAATATAGATATTGTTTTTTTTAAGCCTTATAGAAGTAGGTACTCTTTACGACAACTTAACCAGGAACGTATACAGAGATTTCATATAAATACATTACCTATAAACACTTATAATATTATATACCCTCAATTACCCTGCAAGTAGCACCCTTAAAAAATGAAAGTCTTCTACTACAGTAGAAACCTATATTACAGGGATCACTAAATGGTTGCCCATGGACGGACTTTCTGCCCGCAGACGAAAAATAAATTAAATATTTTTTTTTACGTTGAATTAAATGAGATTTTCATTCAGTTTTTTAATTTTGGTGATTCCTGTAATATTATATATTACATGCATTGCGGGGTATATCAGGCCGCGATGAGTTAACCACCGTCTCGTGGACATAATTATAAGGTAGGCGTGTGGGTCATTTCAAAAAATCTAAAGAATTTATCGTCGTGGTTGCACGTTCAAATGTCCAATTATAATATCTACAATGTACACATTAAACGCTTGTTGTTGCTTGTTATATTATATTATTATTGCGCGTTATTGGTTGGTATTTATTATTTTAATATATTCTCTTTTCGTCCGGAGGACAATCGATTATTCGGGTTAATTGGTCGGCGTCGCTCGTTGGAACATACATAGTACATACCTATTATAATATGTCGCCGAGTGCGGGGAGACCCTGTGGATCTATTCTGTGGCCGCGATTGACCTAAATTCGTGCAGATGTGTGGCAGTGCAGTGTTCTTATGATATTAAATGATTCTGGTTTAGATTTGCTATTGCACAAATTATATAATATATAATATTCGGTATATAATAAACGAATGATTCCCAGAGAAGAATAAAAACGAGATCTCCGCCGCCAGGCAACTTAATCAATTTTATAATAAATCTGAAGGATGATCAGTGATCACGTTGCCTGTTTGCAGCGTCGGCGGATTGGAGTATATATAAGTATATTGTATGTTATTGAAGTGAGTGCACCGCTGTAATTGCAGTGGGCAAAAAAAAAATTCGTCACGTGTTCTATTGCTCGAAAATTGATATTTATAAAAAAAAAAATAGAAAAAGCAAGAAAAACAGTTATAGAAACGCCATAATACCGCCTCCACTTGCAGCATCCCCCGGAATAAAATCCGATGGACAATCGAACAGCTATATTAATTTTTTTTCTCTCCACGAACGCGTCACACTCAAACGAAATCGTAACAAATTTTACCGACTTTCTATATACAACGGTCACACAATAATAACCACATATTATTATTATGCTTTACCTATAACTTTAATTATTGTACTCGCAATTATTGATTGGCAATACATTAGTATATAATAACAATAATATAATTAATATTATACACAAGTTAGGTTCAGATAACTTATCTTCTTTTTTTTAGGTATAAGACCGACGTATATTACGTATATTGTGTAAAATAATTAAAACAACAAATGTTTTTATAGGTACTTACAGTAATATATTAACAATCATTATCCGCGCAGGATAAAGTTCGAGACTACGAAGATTACATATTATATTGTGCCTAAAGTCGAAACATTTAATCGTGAACATTTCCGTTTGAAATCACCGCCGCTGATTTCCGATAATTAGCCTCTTCTAATAACCCTCGACCTCACCCATCTATATGTGCGTTTTTTAAAATGTATTTCGCGCGTTCCCGTAACGGCGTAACATATCGATAATACATCGGTTGATGAAAAACATCCTGGGTGGATAAAGTAACGAGAATAATATTTTATTATTGTGTATAGGTATTATGATTATTAATCAATTGAGCCCCTGCAAGATTTTTCCGTTTCTTTCCTGGGTATAATTTCTTATCCATCATAAATAAATTATCATATACGATCCGATAAAATAAACAAATATTAATGGAATAACATGTATGATAATAATGTTAATAATTAATAACAAGTGACAGCACCATGCAGGGTTCTTTGTGCGATTTCAAACCGCGAATAATATGTATGTGTAAGTTACTGCACCGTTTTTGTTTAAAAAAATCAAACGTATTTCGTTCTCTGATCTTAAATTAACGATATACATATATATTGAGTGGATACTGACATCTCAAAAACAGTCGGTGCGATGCGTTTGATACGTCCACGTAGGTACGCGTTTAATATTATATTATGTTAAATAATGTATAAGCTCTTTGTATACGGAAAGAGATGTAGGTAACGTGTATAGTGTATATCATACACGGATGGATTAAGTTGTATTCCGTATTATACCGGGTGATTCACTAAGCATGCTCATCCCTTTTTTTTCTTCAATAATACAAAATAATTATTTGAACAATTAGTCAAAATCTTTTTATTTAAGACCATATTTCCGAGTTCTTGTATGTACTACTAAAGGAGAATCTCTTGGAGATACAAACTTCTGTTTTATAAAATATAAGAATCCTTCTTTTTTATTCATTTAGTGGTTAATAATTCGGAAATGTTGACCTATTAAAATCAAAATTATGGCTATGGTGATTTCAATATAGTAGTAGATAATATTATTTGTTTAACGTTCATCATTTGGAAAAATGGTCCAAGCATAATAAATACTAAATTCATTTTAATAATTTTTGTAAAATAATTTTTAAGAATTTCCTAGCATAGAAATTTTAAGAACTGAGAAACTACTATTTGAATTTTAAATTAGGGAATAATAACTTACATCAATATTTAAAAAAATATATATCTTCTAAATAATTTACAGTAAAAACGGGGGGGTTTGCATTTGAAAACCAGAAGTTTCTATTGCGAGGTGCCAACCCTTTAGCAATACTAAAATCTCAAGAATTTAAAAGAATGGGTTTTAAGTGTATTTAAAAACTCCAAAAATCAGGGTTTCATTAGTTATTAAAGAGTATAATAGGCCACGTTTGGCGAATCACCCTGTATTTAAAGTACCAATTTCCTACTTATATATAAATTACGATTTTAATCTCCCGTGGTCGTGCCAAAATGCATTTATCACACCTTTTTTTATACATAAAACTATATTACTATAAAAGTAAATTATTAAATGCAGTGTAGACAGCTGCATTGCTTGTGAAAAAAATGTATACTTTCATTATAATATACATCTTGTTTATAGGTACAAATACAAACTAAAGTTGTGTACTAAACTACAAATACATCATCCTATTTTCCTCGACTGCAGTTTGGCAATAACAAATCGTCAAAGTTCATTAGTATCCCGACCTACTTATCATAATATTATTAATTATTTTATATTTCAAGCAAAAATTGAAATTCTCCCAACTTGTATGACACCTGTGGGTGTCAAATTCCTGCTACAAGAATGGGATAAGACAATCAAAATATTGTTTTTTGTTATACATCATCTGTAAAACATGGGTTTTCTTCAAATGTCGTGAAATGTTTTATCTTTGCGGGATTGATATTAAAAACCGTATGCCTTCAATTATAATGTACATTTTGTAAATTTTGTATAGAAAAAACTTAGCAAGATGTTTCTTTCAACTTAATGACCTATAATGTATGCACTTGTACAGCAGAATACATGAAAATGATTACATATAATTTATGACTCAACGCTGTGTGGTCGCAGTGGCGTAGCTTTCATAATAATAATAAATAATAATTAATATAATTACCTAACATTACACACAGATGGATTGAAGGTACATTTATATTATAAATATGTTACATTCTGGTACACATCAATGTAGGAAATCAGATTCACATTTAAAGATAAAACCATTTACTTGATATCATTTTTATATAAAGCACGGTATTATAAATTATTATATTGTTATTGCTTTTTATAGTATGATAATTATTGTAATACAACTAACAACAAACCCAAACTAAACGTAAAATGTTTCATACTTGCAAAACAAAACAGAAAGTACCCCTATAATTATTTACATACGGCACGTCATCTGTTATACTCGTAACAACACTTTACCTTAACACGCTCACCCATATTATGTAGGTGTATATCAATTTGACGTAAATAATGATTTTTAAGGTTATAATTTTTTTCAAACGGCTTCAATCTCCAACCACTGTATAATATTTAATGTACAATTTGGAAGTGAAAAACTTTTCTGGGAAATTCGATTTATAAATAACAAATACTAAACCCGCAACTTTATTTAGAAACATTTAAAGTACAGAAAAACATCTGCGGGTAAATTGGATACTAAATTACTACTCTGTTCCATGTTTGACTTAACTTTAAATTTTCGTAGGTAAATAATTAACTATTGGATCGATAGTCAATAGGGATTTAGATTTCCGAAATTCCAAGAAAAATATTCTGCTCAGGAATATATTAAATTAAAAATAATATGTAGGTCAAGGCTTAAAAAAAATGTTAAAATATCTATTTGTGCGTTAAATATCGGAAAATGATATGATATAGTACTAAAGATACGATTAAAAATACAAATATTAGGTAATAATATGTTATTATGTTGTTATTAGGTGTGAGTGAAAAGGTTTCGCATTCAAATGTCCATCGTCACCTAGTGGTTAAACAAAAAAAGTTTTTCCATCGATTGAATGGGTGACATGTATGCGAGTACCTACGTAAGTACATCATAGAAGTCCAATACTATATTACATGGTAAATTACGTAAAATAAAGCCTACACAGGTTCATATTATACTCTACAGTGACGAAGAGACGGCGAAGTGAGCCGGAGTAATAATATATTATAAAGTCGTTAAAAGACCTTAACACTGCGCAACGTACGGTGTATTGGGTAGCCGCGACGGAGACAGCTGACTACTATGTGGAGCTATGGCCTATAGTCTATACAGAAATAATATAATATCATCAAGTGGGTGCAACGGCGGCATCGACGGCGGCGGTCGCAACACGAAAGCCTTTGACCGAGGTCGTCGGAATCGGTATACCACATATATATATATATTATTATTATTATTATTTTAAAACGCTCACGCGTATCCATGGCGACCGCGGCGCGAGTATAATATGTGAAATCCAGCCGTCGCGATTCGAGAGCGCGCGTTTTGCCGTCGCAGCCTGTTTTCAGATGTATTATAATTTGTTAGTAAAATATGTAACTACTTATGATATTTGATTAGTAAATATTATTTACCGTCGAGCTTTCATCTATATTATATATAGGTAAGTTATTATTGTATACAGCTCGTCGATCTATTATGTTACTCAGATGTGCCTATTTCCCCTGCGGCGAGGGCCGAAGAATAGAGTTTCATATTTGATTTGAGGGCAGGGATGGGGAAATGGCCCTAGATCAATCTAGCGAATAAAATGAAACGAAGCTTTTTTAAGGTACAATATTTAGAAAAACATATTATAGGGTAAAGTGTCCCTCTCATAACCAATATAATAATTACACCACTGAAAAGTCGAGTAAGTACCTGTTATTATGACTATGCAAGTTATATTAATATACTTATCGATACAGAATATTAATCGTATCATTATAATATTATAGTATATTTTAATTTATTTATACTACTTAGTACTTATTATATTGATTATTATACAACTATGAGTATTTAGTGCTTGCTTTTACTACTTAGTTCAAAGACGTACCTATACAATAATAGCGAAGAGGCGGAGTGTCAAGGGATACCGGACGAGTTTTTTTTTGAACTATGCATATAAAATAATAGGCACTTAGCTCGGGTAGTCAAGTACCCATACAATTCTAATTATTTAATAGAAGTAAATATTCAAAACAATCGTGACTTGTTTTGATGTAATATTTTAGAAATAGCGCACACCCTTCAACACTAAAACCGTACCCAACTATAAAAATATAGTGTACAATATTTATTATTTGAAGTGTTAAAGTGCACAATTTTATTGAGCTCCATTGTATCAAAAATATTGAGTACCTATTGAATATATTTGTCAGATAATCTGATAGTTGTTCAGAACGCAATGAAAATTTGAATTAGACTGTTGCACAGTATGTAAATATACAATCTTTTCTTTACCTCGAAATTGAAAATACGTCCTGTCGTCGTATCCCACAAAATAAACGAGGGCAAAGAAATATATATATTTTTTAAATGTTAAAGATTTAATAACTTTTAGATATTTTCTTCTTTATTACATATATATATATAGACGCGATTGCTGCTATATGTAGGTACTTATATAGGTACTTATTATTATTTCACTCTTATATACCTATAACGACCATCGCGAAGAGTAAGTGTATGACGACTTGGCTTATGTAATGATACAGTATTATAATCATAACTTAAGCATAATATTATTGTTTTATATTAATTGTACCTATCTATGCATATTATTATGACGTCCTATGTTTTATATTTATAGTTTTGGTTATGTTAGGTTAGTGTATTTCGTATTGTTTGTGCGTGGCATTGAAATATTTTCAGTTCTAGTAAATATAAAATAATGCGTAAATGGTAAATAGTTTGAAATAATACGATAGGTATGTGAAATATTATTAATGTAACCATCCAGAATAATATTGCTGGGACTACGATGATTATGTATATTGATATCAATGTGAGGCTCGAATTAATTATTAAATGAATTGTTGATATTGAACGAAAAATCATGACAATTTTCTATTCCCGATTGAAAAAAATGATTTCAAGTATAAGTACCTATATTATAATTCGTTGATACCCGGAGAAAGAAAACGGATTATTGTTATCCATTACATACATGTCCGTTACTCGTTAGACTGTCAAACTCATTTTTTGTAACCATCAGATAGTCTGATAGAATTAGTTCCCTTAAACCCGATATTTCTCATCAAACAAATGAATACATCTATATCAATATAATATTTCATCAGTACCTACGTTATTTTTGAACAGTTGTAAAATATATTAATAAATGTAACTGATGGTAATTCTGCAAATTCTAACATTTCAATACTAGAACAACTATAATAACTTTAGATAATATTAAAATGTACCTCAGTACCTCACATAATTTCAGGTTTCGGAATCATAGAAACGAAAGCGTTTTTGTACATCTCGCACATGTAAAAAATCGAACTAATGCTAGTTTATACCCCATAATTCAATTTTGGTCGGCATATATAAACTTGTATTATAAAACGATAAACATTTTCTACACATCTCAACTTGTCAACCTAACCTAACTCGTCCGGCAGGTCATAATCGTAATATCATTACGCTATAATATTATCATGTTTCTATGTCGTGGCAGGTATGTTATAAGTACCTATAAAATATTCGTCAACGGTTTCGGATTGTTATATTGTATGTATTTAACTATCAGCCGCGATGCGAATTCGAGCGAGAACAAGTCCGCCCAACCATTTTGTTATTGGATCGATATTTTAATATTATTGTTTATTATAAATTTGGCGAACGACTCGAATTTTAAGTGCGCCACTATTCCGACATGGTTGAAAGTAAATATACGTCAAAAAACTCGAAAACATTTATATTGTTGCTGTCTGACGTGAGTGCAGACGATTATTGTGTACCTCAAACATGTATATTGTTATAGACATAAATTAAAATAATAATATAACGCGAGTACTGAGTAATATAATGCGAATAATCGCAGGAGAGTCAACACAGGTGATTGGGTTATTTGAGCTGTGAAACATTCATTATTTAGAAAACTATATTATAGAATATGGAGTGTATAGAGAATATTATCAATTCGGAAAAGTGCAATAAAGATTTTATACCGACTTTTCTTTATAACCCAGTGTAGTTTGTCGGTGAAGCGTGAACCCTCTATCGACTTTTGTGTAAAGCAACATTTGTGGTTCACTGTTCTTTCCTTTTTCACTATTAACTTGCAACACATATAAACACCATATTTTTACTTACAAGTTGGTAGATATATGAGAGGGGGGGGGGAGACACGTAAGAAAATGATAGTTCACTACTCAGCTCATCATGGCTCATCTCTACTTTAAATACCTATACCTAATTAATTAACTACTTTTCAATTTTATATTGAAGTACTCCAAAAAAATATGTTGATTAGGATTATGGATTTTAAAATGTATGCACTGTCGTTCAAACAGGTCGAAAAATTATAAAAAATATAGTTTCTTTTTTAAAAACGTTATTTTACAATGACATAAAATGCTATTTTCAAAAAAGGTAAACATTTTCGAAATAATGCGTGAATAAACACTTCAATTTCAACCACTCTGTATTATTAATGTGTGTGTGTAAGGGAGGTGTGTATGTACGTCAAAAGTCATAACTAGAACAGTTAAAACTTGCAATGATCGATAGGTAAGGAGTAGAAAAAAATCTTGATAATATTTTAGTGAAACGTTTTCAACCTGTGGCGGCACGAAGTTAGACATTGGAGTGCATCGTAGTATGCGCATGCAGCTTGCGGATGCAGCTATATGCTACATAATATTATGTGTGTGCGTGTGTGTGTAATGTGTATATCATTATTTTGACACAGGTATAACTGCTCGGGTGATAAATAATAATTAAGCTATTAACGATTATAGTATATTATATTTTTATAATCGCAACACCGATTTCCAGTGTTTTCTAATATACCTACGTAGATTGAAAAAAAAACGCTATAAATTACGATAGGTACCTACGATACGATTATTATTGTTGTTGTTATTATATTATTATTATTATTATTATTACTATGCCAGTCCGGTCGGTTTGGTTCTCTCTCTCCTTACTAGTATAGTACGGTTCTGCAGATGACAAGAAGTAGGTATTTAAAATCTATGGAACATAAATATTTTATTACATATACCTATAGTGCAATGTATACGAATAATTAAATAACTTAAAACAGACATAACATCGTAACGATCGTGCGAAAAATTGATCAATATAATATGATCAATTATTCATTTTTGCTTAGTCAACAACACAGGTGTAGAAAACAACCATTCCACGAATAACATTTATAATTAAATACATCATATTTGATTACAAAAAATCAAGGTATGCTAAATAAATACAATTATCGATTGTAATTATAAAGAAAAAACAAATATGTCTATTTAACGACGGTATAAAATACGAATGACGAATAATAATAATAGATAATAATTATTATTATTACATGATAAAAATTGTAATTTCGTTTGTACGTATGAAAAGTTTAAGTTTATAATAATAATTTATTGATATATATTAATGTATTATAATTTCTTATGGTTGAGTTCTGAATCCAATAATCGTTTCCAGATAATCACGTTGTGACATTTTGCCTGATTTCTATTCGTTCCAAGTTTTTTGTTACATATTCAATTCATTGGACATCATATCGACGGTCGTGTAAAAATATGTATTATTTTCGATAATAACTGCAATAAAAATCAAATATATGGTTTGCAAGCAACTTATTAATGTAAATGACAGTCCAGACGGCCGACGTCTTGAACGATTCGTGCTCAATTGCATTTAGTTTATGTGTTTTTCGATTGTATACCTATACAGAATTATAAGAACAAAGATATAATACTCTGCACTACTGGAAGTTTATTCAGTGCAACACATAATATGTTCCGAGTGAACGCAAACAGTCTTATGATTTTTAAGTACAAATATTTATGCATCTCTAACCGTCTATATACTTAATGTTATATTGTTATTCTGGTAGAATATTTATATTCATACATTGTGTTCATATAGTAACAGAATGAATAAACAAATATATATTGTGTATACAGACTTCCGGAAGAAAAAAAAAACTTTTGAACAACAAAGTAATTTAAAAAAGTCAAAATTGATGAAAACATAATGATTATAAAAGCATAATAAAGAAACGTTAATATTATATTTAATATTTGAATAAATTGTGCATAAAATATTTTTTTTAACAGATGAACAGTTTTAAATTAAACTTTATCAAAAACAATGCAAATTACATTCAGCATATTGAATAAGTTGTCCCGGTCGCGGTGAACGAACCTTTCAGAAAAGGGAACAGTAGTGTAAGTATATGTACACTTGTTACGATACCTGGGTATACGCCGTACCTGTTACATATGTACCTATATATTTATTATTATATGTATAACTTATGTATTATAAAATATGTGTAAAGGCGTACGGCGCGGTCCGTGTATTAAAATTCGTATCGGTTTCGGGTCGTATAATAAAGCAGATAATTATATAAAATATGTATTATTATGTTCGGTGCGAATCACATACAATAGGATATACGCGATAAGCACCTGCAACCCTTAACCACCTACCACGTATACAACCAACCGCGGTTGTCGCCCCCGTAAGTAGCTGGCACCACGGCACAACACTTTCCCGGGTTCGATAAACCTTACTTAATACTTATACAATATAATATTTGTAATTCTTTTATAATATTTTATTTGCCATCGATAACGACCGCGGCGATGACGTTGATCAATTGTCACTGGCGCAATACAATATATAATATGATGTACAGTTTATTTTAAATAAAAATTAATATTTTCGTCCGACCGAAATGGAAGGGGAGGGCAAACAAATAATAATTAACTGACAGAAAAACGAAACGCGCGGCAGGTACACCGAGCAATATAATATAAATATTATTAAAAAACATCCGCAGTATATAAGTGTTGGGTGCAGGGGAGACGCTGTATTCGTTTGTCTGTCAAGAGGGTGTATATTATGTAGTAGTCTCCGATAGTTGTAGTAGTAGCATAGTGCATATACATATATATATATATATATATATATATATATATATATATATTGTGTTGAGTAAGGGATGTCACAAGGTTCGACGACCCTCCCCGGCAAAGGGGGTGGCGGCGGCAGAGATCGTGGGCGCTCTGCGCTGTCGCGCCACCTGTGCACACCACTGTGCCAGACGGGCGCGGAAAGACGGTGGCGGCGGCGGTGAAGAAAATAATAATAACTACGATAAGCCATTGAACTTTTCGATGAGGCGGCACGGCGGTCGTGTGACCACAATACGAGTCGTTGCACAACCAGAGTTCGATATTATGTATAAATATTGTTATTATTATTAATATTATTTCCATAACCGTCGACGAGGGTGCATGTGTATAATGTAAGCGCGTATATTATATTATGCTGCACCGCCGTGAGTAGCTCTTTTGACGTTCGGCGGACCGTCGCAATTATACATTTTATAACAATAACGTGTATTATTATTGTATAAAAGTTACAGCGACTGCCTGCAACCGATTCACGCCGCAGTGAATCCGGCTCGAGTACCATAAAATAATATAATAAGAATAAGAATAATAATATTGGCGAATGTCTATCCCATAAAGCCGATCGGTTCCTCGTTTATAACAACTGCTTTTGAGATTTTCAACGTGCGTGGCAAATTAACGATGTATAATTATTTTTATAGAATCGTGCAGCATATAGGCACACCGTAGCATTAAATGTGTTGTTAACCTCATGGAACGATAGGCAACCTTGTGTTCAGAAGCTAGAATTTGCAGTCCTTACCGATCGATAGTTTTTGAAAATCAAACATATGGTATTATAACAACCGTATAAGTGGTATAATATACATAAAATATAAGCGTGGGTGTCCGAAAACCAAGTTTCGTGTGGTCTGTTGGGAAGTGGGCTTTCCATTTCGGCGTATAGAATGTTCTTGATTTTCCGAAAATTTCGCCACTGTCATTTATATACTTAATAATAGTAATAATAATGATATAATATATATTATACCTATCTATGTATCTGGTGTGAATAATAACAATAGAAGGCTGCATGTCCCTGAGTAGTCTTTCATTTAAAAATTCGGGCGACGTATAAAATCTGCAAGGTGTACGAAATTAAGATTAAAAAAAAACCACCGGTTACCTTAATACCTTTAAAAATATTTTACCAACTATGGCAATTGCATATTATACATAGTATACGTAGGCGTCGGGTTCTCTACTCAATTTCAAAATATTTTTCACTCCGCGTAAATGATAGGTAGTGAATGCGCATGCGGCGAAATTCGTCGTGTTTTGCTTGTCGAGAAACGCAAATATAAAATAAACTAAAAAAACCGGTGGACGAAAAGAAACCGAAGAAATATATTAATTTTTTCCTTAATAAAAAAAAAAAAAAACGAATAAAATTGATATTTTCGAAACGGATGACCCCAAAAGAAGGTCGCAGCCTTCGGCCGGATCACTTTCACGTCGACAAGGCCGTTCGGTGTCGGTGGCAGAGCGGTGAGAGGACGTGCGTGCGTGTGTGCGTGTGTGTGTACGCGTGTGTACACGTCCGTTGGTGTGTGTGGGTGACGGTCGTGAATATTCGTCAGATTCGGCGGCGGCGGCGGCACACACGCGAATTACCATACAGGGTGTCCCCCGCCGCCGCCGCGCGTGCGAAGATTCGTAATATATTATACGCGCCGAAGGCTCGCGAAAAACCGGCAGCTTGTGCGGGTACGGTTGCGGGTGAGTGTGCGTGAGGTGGTGGGGGGTAAGTGTATGGTGGTAGGGGGAGTTTGTCGAGGTCCGCGTCCTTGTCCGTTCAATGTCTATGCCGAAATTATACCTCCAAGCGCTCGCGAGACAATTTTTTTCCTATTCTAGAATATTATAAAGGTACCTATATCATATAATACCTCTATAATACGTCATGGTGTATACAATATACTCGTAGTATCGTTATTATTATAATTATTAATATCGTTATTGCGATTTTGTTTTATACTCTCTCCCTCCGTCCACCCTCGTCTTCGTATATGAATTCGAATTATTTTTTGTTTTCAAACAGCGGACGGGGACGACTTGTAATACACATTGTATATAAATATTTTGATATTACATACAATTACCTCAATGATCATTTTTGTACCTAACCGTATAATATAGGTTTTTAATTTTTCTTTTATTCCATAATCTATTTATTGTTATATCATACAATGTAAGGTTATTGTAAATGGTTTTTATTTGACGTGTTTTGTCTAGACCGGACGTCTACGGGATGACGATTTGCGTCCCTAACCTATAATTCATGTTAAATATTATTAAAGTTTTTAGTAAAAAACTACTAATGTAGCATCGATAATCGATATCATCAACACCATGTATATAAGTACGTCAATATAGAAACACAATAATCTCTGTGCCCCACAGATACAATTAATAATCGACGTTAAATATAAATATTATTATAATTTTTTTGGGTTTACAGTTTGTTCTTTCTTAGTTATTACAATTCCGTTTAACATTTACAATATTGTATACGTCCAATGTCCCATACAAATGACAATATGTATTGTTTTTCAGTATTTAGTTTTTCGGTTGTATTATCGGGTCATGGACTATTTTGTATTGGCGTATCGATATTATTACGAGACACTGCATATTCCGATCCGGATTTGATGGAACCAGATGGTTAAACAGCCACAGCTACGTCTACAAAACGTTAAAGTTTACGCTGCTAGTAGAGATCTGGATATTTCTTTACAAAATCCCAGGGCTAAAACCATGCTGGTCAAAACTCAAAGCTGATAAAAAATTTAGATTTTAGTTATATTTACGAACCACAGAGATATACATAAACGCTATTGGCTGATGATAACTACTCGTACCTATACATGTATATATAGTTACCTACTTAGCATAACAACGGTCCTCCCTAACAATAAAGAGGAGTGCTGTGCAGTCGGTTTATATTATCATAAAAGCACTTGCACAATTTGAAAGCCGTCTAAAAACTATGTTTGCGGATTGGCTGTGATACGGTTGACGAGGTATACAGAACACAAATCAGCAACATAGATAACAAAACGATGAGAGGACAAAAGGACAGAAGTCAATTTAAAATGTTTATAAAAAAAATGTTCATAATTCCAAGGACAGAACTCTTCTGAGTAAAAAGAAAACCGAAATACGGTTCGACGGTCTGAATATATAGCGCCTGTATAAAGTATAAAAAAATTATTGCTCATCTATAAACGCATGGTAATATTACACTCATCTTCCGTCTGATTAAAATTAACAGCACATATGAACAAACTGACATACATCTGTCTTGAAATATGACGTGTTTGGAATTTTGGATGAATTAGAAATAATTATTACTTTCAATTTTTTTTTTTACACATATATTTACACAGATTAGTTTTAAATAAACAGTTTTTTTTTTTAATCTTTGGCGGCGTTTTTTAGTTGATACGTCATGAGTCATGACGATTTCACCGTTTATGTAGTAAGTTGTTACTTACACATTAAAAGTAATATCGAAAACGAACATAATTTTTTGGTACTGTAAGATTACAGTAAAAAATAATATATTTATGCAATTTATGACCATGCGCTGTCGCGACCAACGTATATAATTGTCTTGATAATAGTGAGTGATTTATATAATATTGTCCTCGGCGACGACGACGACGACGATGCGTTACACCGGCGGTAATAAATCATACATTATACATCGGGTATAGTATACTTACTCTGTATCTAATAGGTATTAGATACTCAAGAACCATAGGTGAGGTTAGGTTAAGTATAGACCATAATGTGTAGGTTAAGCACTATTATGCACAGACCTGCGCACAGACATATCGCAGGCAGGATTGTGGTAGGAAGGTAGAAACTTCGCGAATAAAATCATATCAAACGGTCATGAGAATACATTATTAGTAAGTAATACTAGTAAGTATAGTATAAAGAGTTTTGAGATATTTGAGGCATGAATATAAAATTCATGTATGTACATATTTAAATTAACCTTGTACATAAATAAACACAACTAAATCGTCGGATAAATTAATTTCATTGACTCGAATCAAAATCACTGTAGTTCAAAACCATATTCTATAAACACTGAAAAACAAACATAAAATGATGAATAAATTTTCCTGTTTTTAAAATCCTAATATGCTAATATAAGTACGTTCCCTCTATAATTATATAGCGAGACAATCATGTGTGATTTCGTTGTTGAAAATCTCAAATATTGAACGTCTCTCTGTGGAGGCCTTCGTGTAGACATTGTCAATCGTCCGGAAAATTCCAAAAATGATTAAAATATGACCGCGTTATTATGTTAATTAATTCATTATTAACCGAGATTCCGATGTACGATTCGATAGAATCGCTGGCGGCGGAGCGTCCTCGTCTTCGCGGATGCCGTGTCCCCAGCCGTGGTTCAGCCCGATTGAACGTCTCGTCCGAGACCCACATTTTTCATCTTTCGGGCTGCGCCGACGAGTACTCGATCAACCGTTTGACGATTATAATCGATGAATTTTTTATAAGATATATACATAAAAACTACATAAACAATAATAATCTTTCGCGATTTTCGACCGTCAATTACGGTATATGTGTTTACTGTATTCCGACGCTGCGGTGGTTAGAGATGCCGCAGAGGCCGCGCCAACGAAACCGACCGCGGAGACGAAAACATAAATGCATAAAAAATTAACAAAAACGAAAGCGATCGTCGCAACGGTACATTTGTTTGTAAAAAAAATAAAAAACCAGAGAAGCGAATTTTCCGTCAGCCGCACTGCAGTTGTGCGCGCGAGTGCGAGTAAAAGGAAAGGTGTATAATATAATATATATATATATATATATATATATTTATATACGTGTATACCTGAGACTGTTGTGCCGAACCGAAAACAAAATCGTGTCGAAGGTGAAAGTACCTATACGTATACGCACCGGACAACTGTTTTTCGATTATATATTTTCGCGTTTCTCTTTTTTTTACCGTTTTTTATTATTATTATTATTATTATTATTATTATTATTTATACTCACCGCGGACGCGCACACGGTTTACCATCGAACAGGTGTGTTGATATAATACTGTCCGTTGATAATATTATGTTTTTACAAAAAAAAAAAAATATCTTTACAATACATAAACAAATAGGGTATCCACCTGGTACAAAAGGTTTTCGCGACAAATTGTAATAATATGTTACGTATAATACGAAGTCCATAGAAAACACACGTGATATAATGACGGGGGACAGGACTTGACTGGTTCGTGGCGGAGTGTAGCAATGTAATAATAATATGGCGTGTATATGCGTTTTCCCGTCGTCACATAATATTTTATCATGATATTATAGGCGAATATACCTGCTTCACGTTACAGACTTACTACCCCCGACCACGTATACGTTTTATACCGGGTGAAGGGACGTACTCGGTATCCGTGGATGTGACCTGTGTGACGTGAACTGAGGTGACGGTATGAAAGGGGTGGTGGTGGTGTTGGTGGACGTATCCTGGTGGAGATATCAGCTCGTATCTAGGTCACCTAATTCGCAACCATTATACTATATTATCCGGACATCTTCTTCGCGTATACGACTTATACATAATCAAATATATATATATATATACATAGCCATATATAGGTATGCCTTACGCCCGTACGTGTTTTTCGGAGCACGCGAATCGGGTCAAGTCGATATATAATACAGTACCACCGCGCTTGCTGTGTATATAAAGTCTCCGGGAACTGCACCCTCACACACACACACTCACACACATAGGGTTTTTATTACACGTTTACGCGGGCTTACACTCGTGTAATATTGTATATATGTATAGGTACCTACGATAAATTCACCACATATATATCATATATATATAGGTATAATAAACACGCGTGTCCGACGGAGACTGAAAAAAGTATACAGAGTTCAGTGTAGATAATATTATGTGTGTGTCTATATGTGTGTAATAACGACCCGGTACAGAGACCCCATCCCCCGGACCGTCGCGATGATAATAATAGTACCAAATACATAATGATATAAATCTATAGTAATAATCTTTATAAAAACTCGTATATTACGACTGCACGAGTAATTTTATATATAGTACAAAACGGGCTACGTGTATATAATAATATACGGGCTACAGAATATTAACGCTATATACCCATGTATACACAATATTGCGCACTATACATTAAAATATAATATTAACATTATAATATTATACAAACACGACCCACACACATACGCGCCGTCGTCCGGCGATATGTTGCGTGTACATAATAATAATAATAATATAGCCTCAAAATTCAAGGTGTATGTGAAGGTGACGCTCGTTGAACAGACACCGCCGCCGCCATGAACGCGCCGAAGGTTGTCGTCGTCCGAACAATGTCATTAGCATTAGATGGTAATTCGATTAAAGTAGCGTTGTTTTATTTTACACGACGTGTATATCTATATATTATATAACGCACACAAAATTTTCTTCTTTAAAATACATAATGTCTTAAGGCCTCTTTTAAGATCTAAACTGTAACCAACTTACGAACTTGAGATGTACAACAAGTCAATAATCTGGTTATTCTGGTTATCCTTATCCTGGAATCCAACTTTGGGGCACTGACAAGCCGTCCAATACGAAAACCTTGCATGCTTTCCAATGTGTGTGTATCCGTCAGACAACCTCTGCCCTTTAGTAAAACAAATGACAAAACCTCCACCCAGACCTAAGGCTGCCTACACTCACCGAACTGGCCAAATCTCATTTTCCGTCAAATTTTATTCAAATCTAAACACTAACACCAATGCTGTAATCAAACAGTTATCTTCCATGTATTTTCTTGAATGCATTAAAGGCGACGGCTCAGGGACCTTTAATACTAGTTGAGTGGCAGTACTGGACTTGCCTTACCGTTCAAGTTATGTTTCAATTTGTCACTGTCTATTAGTCTTCTTGTTGTCTTACTTTTATGTAGATTGTAAATAATTTATATTCTAATAATACATCGGTAATATTTTAATCGAGAGTCTATGAGATAATTTAATTTCATCGTCCATATACCGCCTACGATTGTGTATTTTATACTTCGGGTTATCACAAAAGAGATGGTTTTATGCATTAATGTTCGGCGTTATTATGATGTGCGTGCGTGAATCGCTTGTACATATTTCACGCCTCCGTTGTGTTCAATTATGATAATATTATAATATATATCATACAGGTGTCAGTGCAAGTATATAACATACGCCCACTCACCCATCCCCCCGGCGTGGTCGTGTATCCGCAAGTACCCACCGTCAAAATTTTTACGCCCGAAACGCGTGCAGTAATTATTATTATTTCTTAAAACGCAAAACAGTCACAAAAGCGCCTTGTTTGATACACGTGCACTTGCTGATGTATTATTATTTCGGCGAGGGAGTTGTGCGCGGGGTGAAAGCTATCTACACGATTTATAGGGTGTTCACTGCCCCCGAGACATTCGTAAACATTATCATAAAAGCTGCGACTGTCTTACCAACGGACAGATAATGACGAAATTCTATGCATGATTGAAATGCGTTTTGCACTCTTACTGGTCAATAAATTATCATGTATATGTGAGCGGGGGGATGGAGTAGGAGGAACTAAAAATACAATTTCAGAGGAGAGGGGGTTGAACCCGGAAAACCGCCGCTTTGAGTTGAATGACGAAATAATAAAAAGTATATAATATTATATTGTATTATTCGAGTGAAAACAATTTTCGAGGTTCGCGTATGGTTCAAAAGTCATTACCCTATAAGAAATCGTATACAGCTGTAATATACACCATAATAATAATGTAGGTGGGTGGTACGTATAATAATTTTAAAGCATGAAAATGACGATTGTCCGGGATTCGGCATTGTTGTAATAAGAAAAACATCGATCGATTTTGGTGAGCGGAATTAAGTTTTTCCGTTCGGTCGCCGAACGAATTTAATAATGCTTCTATAAACAATACGCGTATATTCTTTAAAACCACCTATTCCAAGACTACCTCCTATACCGGTTGATTCGTTTATCGTAAGACATCCAGAAACCAAAACTGGTAAAGTTTTTTGAAATTTATTCCAAAGCAGAATATTTTAGAGAATACTTCAGTATAAAAATTTGAATTTTGGATGAGTAGCTTATGAATATTATTAGTGTTTAAAGTTTAGATGGATTTGAAATTTATATGTCAAAAATCATTTAAAAGAGTAAAAAATTAAAAAAATTAGTAAAAATGTTGTTTTGTAACGACTTAAAAGTTAAAAGTATAAAAAAAATATTTTCAAAAACAATGGATCACAAAGCATAGTATAAACATATACACGTATTGTCTATTTTTGGTGACATTAATCCATCAAATAAATACGATTAGAATTAAAATTAAAAAAAATATAATATTTAAATGTATACGAAAATTGGATTCGTTCAATGTGAAAGCGCAAGTCTTCGTCTTTGCTGTAGCTAACAAAATTCTGGTTACGGACGAGTTTTAATTGCATTTCGTACACTTTCGTTTTTACTCTCGTCCGCGTGTTTTTCATCGTCTCCGTGAGATATATATAAATATATGTATGCCCTATCTACCCGGCACCTGCAATCGCTATAATGTGAACTGTTTTGTTTTTATTTTTGCTTATTATTGTTTTGAGAAAAAACAGCTTTAATTGCTAATAATTAAACACTCGCACAATCGTCGTTGCAGTCGTTGATAACAATATATATTATGTATGCATGTATGTATTACGCGAAACGTATTATACGAGCGCATAACAGTATTATTAATATTTTAAAATTACTGTAGGTACCGCACATGATAATAATATGCATTATTATATGCACCCACCCATCGAAATACTGCATAATGAATAATGATACATTTTTCCTGTGCAACGCAGTCTGCAATTTACGAGTGATGGTATGGTTTTAAAGTCATCGCAATAATGGTCACGCAAGTGCATTTACAGTTTCGACTTTAAATTTTTATGGAAACGTAATATTTATCAATCGTACCACGTGACTGAATATAATATGTACATATTATACGCATATGCACCAAAATACAGTGATCTGGGCTCTCGTTTATGGGCTCTTGTCTTCCACACAACACGAGTATACGCATACTCGAATATATTTTATTTTCGGTCGTACGAAATACTATTTCGATTATCGTACATTTTATTATCACCGTGTAACAAATACGCGGGGGCGGACGTGTGGCATTAACTGTAGTCGAGAGTCCAACGTAGTGCACGGATATCGTAATAAAGTTTAGTTTGGAAAAGGGATTTATTTTTTACTTTGACACCACAAAAATGTACTGTTGACCGTATTTCATAATAATATTATGCTCAACGTGTTATACATTGCAGTGTGCCATCGGCAAAGAATAAAACGATATATCCACGGTGTTGTCATGACGAATACCATGTGTCACGCGACGCCCACCGCATGCAAATATTTATTTATTTTTGCCAATATTGTTTTGTAATTGGCAGCTCGTTTTAGTTATCTTATTTTCGATAAGTCGGAACTATTCCGAGATCGGAAGTTTTCAAAACAGAGTCAATCTTCATTTTTCGTAAAGTAAAAGGTGAACGGCCGACCATATCACTGCAGATTAGCATACGCACTACAGGTACTTCAGGCACTATAATAAAATATATTACACACCGATATTGTATCACGTGATTTAATAATAATATATATATATATAATAATAGAATGATATCGTCGTAGCTAGCTGTCGACTTGTATAATAATATAATATCATAACAACAGCCGATAACATTTAAATATATGATGTTCATTGTTCATTTTACGCCCCTGCTCTAATTATTCGCACTGCTTTTACAGAATGAATCTTCAAGCGTACTGAACCCAATTTTTAATTTAAAAATGCAATTATACATAACTAAACATTTATTCAAATTCTGATTTTTAATTTCTACTCAAAGACCATAATTCCAAATTCTTAGGATTTTTGTTTGAGGAGTATTTTGTGCCGATTCAAACTTCTGTTTTTCAAATGAGAACCACCATTTTGAATGTAAATTATGTGGATAATGTTTTTAAAAACGTTAGAGTACCTAATTCGAATTTCGAACGAGTAACTGTTTTCAGTAAATAAAATATTTATTCTAAGGATACTGTCTAGTCTTTGAAAATGATTTTCCAAGTTTTTGAATGCATCGATATATTCTTAGATTATCCAGAATGTTTAAGACTGTTGATATATTATAACGTGATACGCAGCCAAGGGATATACTTCCGAATTAATTGTTCAATATCATATGCTATCGTAAACGAAACTCGTATATTTGCTGCTGTGTGACGATCAATCTTCAGTTTGTATATTAGAAATCCGTTTCAATAAATTTCGACAAGAAACCAGACGTTCGTTTACCGATGATAAGACTATCGAAACAAAACAAAAACCGCTCAATAAACGCTGTCGACCATATCGTCGCAGCGGCTTTCTCGACTGGTACAATTTATTATACAAAATAATTATAATGTATATGTTGCAGCGGTGTCAATATGAAAATAATAATAATATATATTATCGTTGAGCGCTGAATGTTTTCGTAAACCACTCATACTGTAAGAAGGCAATTAGCATGTACCTATGTACAAAGTGTTCAATCATTTTAACCCAATGTTGAGAATATAATAATATTTTTCGATTCCAAACGCTCCGATGTTGGCTGGTAAAAGGGGAAAAATATTTGTTTACTCTCTCTGTAATGTTTAGGTTTTTATTTTCGAAGGCAACACACGACACGACCGTATAGGTGCAATGACATATTAATATAATAATATCATATTTTTATAAGACGCTGCAGTAGAAGTATATTATGTGTATATAGTATATAATAATATAGTAATAACAGTAGATAGGTAGTCGTTGTAAGGTGACATTCGGGTTTATTTTATGGTTTTATTTAGTATCTATATGTATGAAATAGTAATACTATATATATTATTAGCAACAGTAATTTATCCGTTTAATGTGCACGTGAGTTATAAATCTTTGTATACTTACTATTGTCGACTTTACTTTAATATATTATATATTGGATATACTTTACAGTCTTTACACGCTTTATTATTGTATTAATAATGATACTCGTATAATAACGATTGATTAAGGTTAAAATAAATAAATTATGTTTGGAAAATGAAAACAAGTTTAATATTTATAGTAAATATAAATGAAATTAGCGGGGCCGATGAGGTTTTGATTCTTCGCTTGATTTCCGCGAAAAAACACTCTCACAATCGATGCCCGCGTACCACCAGCGCGGCGTGACTTATAATATAAACGTTGTTTTCAAAGTCGAAAACATTGATTTAGAATATTAGTGTAGGTACCTACTATCTAGAATTCTAGACTATCTACTATCTAGTCAATGAAATAACCCGACCATATTATATTATTATTTTGGTATATTAAATTAGTGCAAACTGTGAAATTTATGAGACACAAAAAATGTATGTAGATACTAGGTACGGTACATCACTAAACAAATTGTCGAAATCAAAAAATGTCATGTTTTTTTGGTGGTGAACGAAACGTTGCAGTTTTTTCGCCTAAAAAGAAAGAACGGCGACGAGAATACGAAGAAGAAGACGAAGAAAAATCGCACAATGAACCGGCAAATACACGGTTGTGGAGAATATATATTATTATTATTACTATATACCTGCTTATTTTTATATATATATATATCAACGACGTTCCCGGTGGTTCTGCATAGCGGTGAGCCAACTTTCACTCTACAACGCCATCTCGTTAAATCGGCATTTTTAACGGTGTTATTAGCGTTTTCGCTTTCACGTCTTTCGAGAGAATTAAATAACACGCGCGCGAGTCCGCGACGGAGACCGATCCATCGGCAGCTACATAGCGGTCCGCCGATGCCGCCAACTCTTTCTCCTCGCCACGCGTGTGCTCTCCCGCCCGTTCACCGTTATAGATCGTTGTGTCGATTATATAAAAAGAAAACGCGTTTACACGGCTGCGGGTGTACAACAGGTGTTGTAAATTGTGGTAGGCACGTACGAAGAAAAGCGACGAGACGAAAACGGCGTGTGAAAAATCGGTAAAACGGTAAAAAAAAACTAACGAAAAACGAGAGTTTGGATTGCTTTGTATTGGTAATGTGTGTAATGTGTATATTGTTACACATAGTAAACAACAGCCACCATACCTATGCGTATTTATTATTAGGTACAATATTTTTATTCAAATTCGTTGCTGTTTAACTTTGTACATTGCGATGTAGTTTTTTATACGTCTTGTCCTTCATTCAATTATATTATATACTATTGTAAAAATAATATGCTGGAACGTCTTGGTACTTATAATATTGAGGCTCTGTTATTTTTAATACTAGGAATGGACTGGATTTTTTTTATCGATCTATGGCGCCTATTTTCGATCGGGATTGGATGGGTTTGGAGGACATTACGTGGTTGCGCACCGTCTCTGTGTCCGTGTTGTCGATTAGATATGAGCACTATAAATCATTTTGCAATCGCCAAGAGCATATTTTTTCTGCGCATGTTCCATAAAGCCGTTTTAAGATCTTAGTGACATATTAAAATAGTGCAGTAAAAAAGAAATTATCAATTTCTAGCGGCAACCGAAACTTTTGATTAGATAAATTAATATTGTATTCGGGGAACACTTCAATTTACTGTTGAATACCTACTTACGAATGTTTAAGATAAAAATTCAAAACACATGTAATAAGCTTACAGTGTGTAACTACATGTAAAAGTATTATTATAATAATAATGATTTTAGAGTGAATGCCAAACATTTATCCACTTAATTGATTTTAATAATATTTTAATTAGAACCACAATTTTATAATTTACTTAGGTATGCAACAAATTATAACTTTACGAGTATTTTGTGTTTGATTTATCATGATAGCAATATTAGTGGTTTAATAAAGTGCTATGTACCTACAAATTATTTTTTTCACATTATGATGTTATTTTACTTTAATTGATTTGATTATCACTCTGAATATGTTTATATAAATAAATATCATCGACGTCGATATTTATATCCAATTACTTATATGGGTAAATGAATATCTACCTAATATTGGCATGTGTTTTGGGTTAATATAATATCAACAAAAGAGTGCATTTTCAATATAGGGTTTTTTTTTCATAACTACGAGTTAACTTTTGTGATAGTTCAAGACGATATACAACCGTTTCAAAATAATAAATAATGAGGGAAATCGCGTGTGCTTAGCGTTTAGACAAGTTCGTGTCTTCGCAAATGTATATAATATAAAAGGTAGGCGGATAAGTCATTCGTGATACTTTCACGCGCACGACATACTATGTATTTAAAGAAGAAGCGACAATTGATCTCGATGTATAGAACATTTGAACATATAAGCATATTAATCGTAAAACAAAGTAGAGTAAAAGCATTAAACGCAGACATTCAGCTGGTAATAAATTGTTGGAAAAAATAATTTTCAATTCAAATTTTGAAAAATTGCGTTGGAGTGTATAATTTTAGAATTAACTTAGATTCATGTGGCATAAGTGTTTGAAGTTGTACCGTTTACAAATAAAACTTGAAAAATTTTGCACCAAGCACAATAAATATGACTTAAAAAATGTACTCACGTAACTCGATTATTGCTCTAGTATAACTTTTAAAACTTTTATATAATGACTTAAGTCTTGAGAAATAACTTTTGTTTCAATAATAATAACGATGGGGTATTGTTTATATTGTATTGCATATTATATATAAGTTACACAAAAAATGCTAATTAATTAATATTGTTTTCATTAATAAACATCAGAAATCAATTGAATTTACTAGATTGTAATTTAATGGACAGAAATCAAATCCTCTAGTCAAATTTTACGGTTGAGCTACCCAACACCAAACACTGTACCGTGTCATATATAATATTTATATGGAACATAATATTACACCTATATAAGGATTGATTTATTTATGAACGAAAAGTCCACGTCGTATTTCTGTGAAAACTGTCACGTCATGGTGTTCAATATCAGTTTTCTTGGAAATTCGACAGCGAGACAAACAGAAATAGAAACTACTATATAAATATAAGAGAATTAAAACAAAAAATCGGTTAATTAAAAATAATGTTTTACCACCCTCTCAAAGACAGCGTATTGTACTTTTGCAGAGAACTATTTCTTTATATTATACCATAGTGACTAAACGTAAGGACTGTATACTTTTATCAAACGACGTCTCTCGTATTGTTTGCTCGCCAAAGTTAATCAACCACATTTGCATTGAGCACCCTTCAATTCTATAACAATTGACGCCATTAGCGTAAGAGGTAATTTTCTACGGTATAATTACCTATACATGATAGTATTATACACCTGTGCGCTGTATGTATTTAATTTTAAGACGACAAAATAAAAACCTCGGGTCATACTTATTTCTTGGTTTTTATATTCCACTTGTATCACCTTGATAGTTGCGTGCGGTCTCTAGGCCACTGTTTCTCGATCCGTAAGTGAACCAGCGTGCACCGTAAACTGTTCCGCAATTTCACCAAGTTTTCAATATACGTCATCGAAGGTGAGCGTATGCCTATAGATCATCTATGGGATCGCGTTATTATAATAATAATGTGACGTTTGAATTTCAACAACGAAAAAAGTGACACAAAAAATGTAAGAAACGACAACAGTTTGAGAAAAATAATTAAAGAAATCGTTCTAAACACACCAGGAGATAAACAACTATAGACTATGCACTAATACCACTTTTTGTGTTTCTACCACGTAAAGAAAATCTTTGTGTGAAATGCATAATATACTAATAGTGGTGGTATGAAGTGACCAAAATATAGTAGTTTATGGACATGGTGGAAGTGATAACGGAAATAATATAAGTCTCAAATATTTTCGGCAATGAAATCGTTTTTATTGTCAATCGCGATTTCACCTACTACACCAAAGGTGGACAACATCATCTTGTAATGACTCGGAGGTCAAGTTGAATAGAATTTTCAACAGCTATAAGGTCGTGGCGTCTGATGTGGTCGGCATATACTATAAAAGTGCATCGTATTATGTTTCATGTATCGAACCGCTACTAGATGGCGTTTTTATTGGTAAATATTATTTTATTTTGAAAAAAGTTCAAATAAAAGATTTTTCGGATTCGACAACACGTTTCACCCCTTAATACATAAAAATAGATCAGATTATACAACCAAAAACCAAAGCATCGAGAGTGTATTTTCATCAAATGATCAATTCGTGACATCGTTTAATCAGCTAATTGGAGAAAAATAAGGCACACATAATTCGATACAGAGCAAGGTCTCGTATCCATCAAGGTCGACGGAATGAGAATATCAAAAAGGCTCTACACAGTGAAACGATTATAAGGTATATTGTTTTCAAAACATGATATTTGTGGTGAAAACTGCAAAGTTTTTATTTTGCGCCTCCCCCTCAATAAATACAATTTATACAATTTTAAAAACTGTATATTATAAGTGTGTCATGTATCTTCGTAACACGTTCAAGGCCCAACATATATGAAAGATTGAATATTTCGAATCCATTTTGATGTCACGTTCTGTGAAAATCGAATTGTTTTCACAAACATTGGCAAAGATAGAATGATAACAAAACACGCGGGATATAGAAAACTGTATCGGTCTACATTACGCGAAAACATCGATAATGCATTGTTACGACCTTGACACTAAAAACTAAACCCACGTTGGTCAAACACTGCCGTTTTCGAGTTCTTAACGAATCTTTATAAAGATTACTATACATGTTATATATTATTATTTTATACCATATTATTATACCAACATAAACATTCGTGTTTGATTATAATAGTAATTATTACCAATGCGTGGTATATTGTGTGCCTATATATGTATATAATGGGCATAGTATCGCGTATTGTTTGTATATTTTTTTTTCTGTTCACACTCTCGAACCCATATAATAAGAGATAGACTATCTATCAATGATAAAAATGTAAAAATTGTATACCGATGGTGGCAATCAAGGTAATGTTCAAGGTAGAACTCGAGTTATCATCAAGGCGACCATTCCTTCCGCGTTGCTAAACCTTGTGAAACTCGCTTGGAGGTGGAGCGGTGGTATAGGTACGCGGTGCCGCTTTTTTATGTACTCGAATAAAATACATAGGTACCTACACACACGTCCAAGTGCGTGACTCAAATATCCACTCTTCGAGTATATGATTGTATATCAATTCGATTAATATTGTGCACTGAAAACTAGTTGTTGTTTACATCGGTGACGTCACGGATCCTTTTTCTATCATCCAAATCTCATGGAGCACACGAATAACCCCCAAGGACATGGATATTTTGGAGACCACCTTGGGGTGCGAATTCGCTTAGTTGATCTGCTAACAGTGTATTTGTCTCACACACTTATGTACGTCTTAAGGTCTCGGACAGTGGAAGTTCAAGGCACCATCAGCACGAAGGCGAACCGCGATCGCAATATGCGATATACATAAGACAACTGTTTTGCGAGGGAAAATTATTATATAAGAATAATGGTTTACCGTGCTCAAGGACGGCCGCTGCCAACAAAAAATTATTTGTTTTTATTTTGTTTTTTTGGCTATCAGCTAAAAACAACAAACTTTTAACTTCGAACTTAAAAAAAATAAACAATTTAGAGTGAAAAAACGAATTTAACTACTCCCGAGTACGACCGAGTCCATTCACGTTCAGTTCTTATCATAAACGCGTGCGCGTGACTGCGTGAGGGAAACGCGCCGTTGTCGTTATCAAACAGCTTAATTAATATTTGCACTAATGACTCGAACGTATTCATAAAATCAACTGAATGGTATTATATTCATGTGACCGACAGACACACATACACATACGACATACACACAAATGCATACACTTACACCATAATTATCTACATTTTCAAAGGTTATTGACTCGTCGGATTTTACCGGGCCAAGACACGACAACGAGGTATTAAAAGCTTATTACTACGTTTCCCGAGATTTTGACCCCTCGGTGGCACTATCATTATCGGTTCAAACGGTCAGCATTTTTCCTCCTCAAATATTTCGTTTAATTTTATATAATCATAGTTTACAGAGAAATATAGAATTAATTAACTTTCGTCACTTTATGCACTATAATTATTTTTACTTTCAAAATATAACCGAGCTAAGACCTGCTATAATGCATACAATAATATGAACAATCGAAACTTACTCAGATAATAGATCCGGTTAATGTGCGAAGAATCAGAGATTGTTGTATCCAAACGGCAGAGTCGTGTAGCGAGCACAATTAAAAAATACAATATTATTTAAATATATAGGTAAAAATAAAAAACAGCACTGCGGTGAAGTTCAAAAGCACAGAAAAACGCACGTTATAATAAAATATAAATTAAGAATTAAAAACACTGTATGGTAAAAATGTATAATAATATAATAATATGAAAAAATATATATTTTTTATAAAGAGTAGTATAGGGAAAAAATAAAAATAACAATAATATAATTATAATTAAACGGTTAACAATATTTCGTCGGAACCGTTCGAGTACGCGATAAGCGAACGAGTGGTAAGTCGTAGTCGGACACGGTGCGCACACGGAGCGATCACTGTGATATGAAAACGCGGTCGTGCGGTGGCTCGGCGACGGCGGTGGTACTTCGTGAGCGACGGGGGAATCGACTGGTCGAGAGGGGCCGACGAAGGCCGGCAATGGACGAACGCCACTACCTTCTATTTATTTATTTTTTTACTTTTCCGTTTCTCTCTACTCCTCCGCACGGTGACGCTCTTCTAATTCATTATTATTATTATTATCATCAATATTTTATTTTCGTTGTATACCGCTGTGCTTTTTCAATAACTGAAAAAAAATGCTCTTGTTTATCGCCGACGAGAGTGGAATACGCTTTTCTCTCTCTCTCTATTCGTTCTCCTTCATACCTACCTGGCTAATTACTACCCACGTTTTTCACACTAAATTTCTCATCGATACCAAAACAATCCGCGTCAGAGAAAAGCAACCACCCAGCCTAATATAATAGAAAAATGTTTTGTTTTGATTTAGTGGGTGCTTAGAGTGCAGTCTGTGTGTATGGCAGTCGGAATCGACGCGTTTTTAGTACATATTAAACTTGCAGGAAAATCTCTGACGCCTCTTGAAGAAGTCAGATTTACTTAATTTTTTGTATATGAAAAATTAAGACTTTACACAGAATGCATTAGACTCACATTTTTAAGGGTGTATTATATTATTATTATTATATTCAGCTGTTGTAATAAATGTCTTAAATAATCACACGTCTTAGAGCATTATGGATTATATTATTTTGGTGTTAAAGTTAATTTAAAAATTGGAGTCAAATGAGACCGAAATATATATTTTCTTTTTAAATTAAAAAAATAATTATCTAAATTTTACTATTCTTAGAGATGTGATCGTTTTTCCTGCAAAGTCGTTTTTGATTGTTGAAATAGATTGATTTTTAGGATGGCTTATTGTGGTATTTCCGTCGTGAAACATAACTAAAAATTCCCTGAATTTTTACTGCTCAATAAACGGCCACCCTCTTAAGTCCATTCAAATACATCATAAGAATTTAAATAACTTATACAAATAATGTTCACTCTCCGCTTAAATGATTAGAATCACTATTTATTTTAAAAGCGTTTTTTTTTTGGAAACAAGTTAAATAATATTGTTAAAATGTAAAAACTAAACATAAAGTTATACTGGAACAATAACAATTATTGTTATTTTAAGTTAATAAATTTGCTTTTAATATTTTAATATAACTTCATTATCTATTAAAATTTGAAATGTCCTTTTAAATATTTGGAAGGTCTAAATCAGTAAAATTACGAGTTAGTATTACATCTTCCCTGAATCATCAAGATGCTTATCAGTGTATGACATATTATACATTTATACAATAAATATTAATAGGTACTTACGTATTACCTACATTACATTTAATGCAATCCTCTATTTACTACCATATAATAATTTTTGAAATAGGTACTTTTTTTAACATGTTTTGATTTATTAAATTATTATTTATTATTGAGGGGGGATTTTTGTGCATAGCAAAATCCATAAAAAGTAATTTTTAAAACTATTTCGATATTAGGCAACGATGTTTCTAAAATCAATATGATGATGTTTTTTTATGATGGTTGAATCATTGTGTAATGAACATAATTATGTTTTGCCTTCGGATGGAAAACACAATGATGGCCAAAAATGTTTTATATTGTATTATTACTTCTTCAAAGTCTAAATCAAAAATTGTATATAACAAATTTGACATCATCAAGAATAAATAAATAATTATTGTAATATTTAATTTGTCTGAATAGGTAGGTAGTTTAAATATGGCCGCCCCTCAAAAGCTGGCGTCTTGTAGAAATGTGCACCTTTTGCACCCATGTTAATCCGGCCATGAACATTATAGTTACAACGTACATTCGATACCGTATAAGTATAGGTATACCAGTATACCGTATATTATATTATAATTCATCGCTTAAACGTACTATAACGCAATTAATAAGTGCTTGTTTTCGTTAAATAGTTTTGTATTTAATAGCAATGTCTATCATAATATTATAAATTACAATATTACCTATATTACCTATATTTTTTATTGTTTTTATAAGTATGCGTGTGTAGTGCGTGTGGCGTCGGGTGGGAGTGAGTTATGGCGCCCGGAGCCCTTGACATTGTCGTGCCTGAATTGCCTAATCGGAACGCCGGCCAAAGAATCGGTTT
This sequence comes from Myzus persicae, assembly GCF_001856785.1. Taxonomy (NCBI): domain Eukaryota; kingdom Metazoa; phylum Arthropoda; class Insecta; order Hemiptera; family Aphididae; genus Myzus; species Myzus persicae. The sequence goes on along the minus strand of NW_019103005.1, from coordinate 72,067 downwards.
CGACTAAACGGCTAGTAAACGCACGCCTCGGTAATACTATATTTAAATATTATTTTTGAGAAATTTTTTTTAATGTTCACTGTTTTTCGATTTTTAATACGTTTTAAAGATCTTCGTTTCTTCTTCCTATCATTGGAATCAGTTTCATTGTTTTAATAATTCAAACAAAATATAAAATATTATATTGTACAGGTAGTAATAGGTAATTATAATTTATTATTGATACACGGACTACGCACTCTACAGCGTCCTATTTGTAGCCGATTAAAATTCCGAACCCTTTGCCACTCGACGTGCCCTTTTCGATCGATTGATAATTATTATTATCAATTAATAAATGAATCGTAGTACGGTAACGACCATATTAAAATGTTTTATATACCTACCTAGTATTTTCGACCGATAACGGGTAGTCAATAAATATTATTTTAATATACAATATACACATACATGACTGGTCATTTTCGCTTTATTGTAAACCAATTACACCTATATAAATATGATTACTAGACAAATTAATATGTATTGAAAACAAACTTACAATCTAATGAAAATTTAAAAAACAAATCACCAGTTTATAAATTTTTTGCAATCATCGTTATATTTTTTTTGGTCCGCATTTTTCAAAATATTACTGTATTGTAGGATTAAATCATATTTATTATTTACTTATGTTTTCTATTTGGACATGTGTATTTAATTGAACAAAACTAACATTTTGTCGATTAAAATTGCACTTATAAATATAATATATACCTAGGTATTGTACGTACTAAACAATTAAAGTAATGGTAATAGTTATTATTGTATTATTACGAATAAAAATGTATCACATATTAATTATAATAACTATGTAGGCATGAGGTCACACTGTAGAAACTTATTCAGGAATTCTCAGGATGTAAAATAAATTATGTAGCTAAACGTTCAGGCCATAAAATTAAAAATGCCATTTTGTTTCATTGAGGCCTAAAAGGTAAACTTTACGTCTGGAGAGATTTCAAGGGTTTACTTCATATAAGTAGATTTATATAATAAAATATTAAAATGTTGTTTTGTTTTCACATTTACTATGATATAATATAAGTACTTGGTATTACAACTTGGCAATATGTGTGAAAGGTAATATAAATATTTCAAAATATATTTTGGTTTTAAATTGCATATTCTTTAATATTTAACAAATTACTTTATTAACTTATTAAAAAAAAAAAAAACCATAAGTAAATGTTTATTATTATTTATTTGTATTTGCTACCTACATTATACTATAAGCAATAAATAATAACATCAAATGTTATTCATCAAAGTACGTTTTTCTGCTGTGTATATCCATTCAATTCAACCAATAAGTCAATAACTATAAATAAGATAAATTTATTTTATTTTTTATTTTTGTAGGTATCCACTACCCAGTGCATAATCCGTTCCCGAGCACGATATTGGGTAACACATTTTAATAATGCATAGTATATAATGCATTTTTCCAATTTGTAGAGAAAAATTATTTAGAGTGGCATTATTTATAATTTCATACTTTAAAAATGCGGGACTGTGGGTAGATTATAAAACATAACGTGATTCGAGTGTGAAAAAGTTTGTAAGTCGACTTACTCACCTTACAAGGAATTATTATAAAACTGCACAGCAGTGAATACAAATTTACATTCATTTATATTTAATACATTAACATTATCTGTTCATGTCAACCTTCGAGTTATTAATAATTATACTGTACCTATAGAATATATTATAATGTACCTTCTAATGATTTATATAGTTTAAAACTATGTAGTTAAACAAAAATGAAAATCGTGAATTTGAATTAATATAACGAATAGAATATTAGAATTTTTAGTAGTTTTCGTTATATTTCTATTTTTAAGTAGTACGCCTATATGATATTAGTATACAAGGTGATTCACCAAGCATGCTCAGCCACATTTTTCCTTTAATAATAAATGTATTCAAATTCTGACTTTTGGAACTTTTAAATACACTCAAAAACAATTTTTTGTCGAACTCGTAGATTTTTCAGTACTACTTAAAGAGTGTCCTGTGACAATGCAAATTCCTGTTTTTCAAATGATAAGTGAGAATCCTTCTATTTTTCTGGGAATTATTTGGTGGATAGTTTTTTTGAAAAATTTTATGTACCTAATGGCTAATTCAAAATCTGAATAAGTATTTTCTTAGGTATTAAAATGTTTGTAGTACCTACGTAAGGATATAATAGTGTCCTTAATAATGGTTCTACAAAAGTGTAAAATAAACATAATATTAGAGTAGTATTTTATTTGGTTTGGCCATTATAGAAATTATTATTGTTGATAGACTAATATTATTGACTAAAATATTCAAATCCCTATGGCCCCCATACTTTATAAAGTATAAACCCATTACCATGGACCTTTTATCCTTAGAACACAAAGTTAAAGAGCTCAAAAACTACTCGTACGAATTTTGATTCTGATACGTCAAATTTTTCAGAAAAATTATCCACTGAATAATTTACAGTTGAAGCGAGGTTCGCACTTGGAAAACACAAGATTGTATCTCCATTTTGAAGTATATGTAAAAATTGAAAAAATCAGTTTTTAAATAAATTGCATTCTTAAAAAAAAAACAGGGGCTAACATGTTTGGTGAATCACCGTGTATAATTAATGTGTTTATTTAGCAAGTTTGATAATATGAATTAAATTACAACAATGCCAGTATACAATATAATATATAAGGCATACATAAAATATAGGTGCTTATTGTTACTTTTCGTTTGTCCTTTGCCATTAATAATACGAAATTTAATTTGACAAACTCAATACCTAATTATGCTATAGTGATTTTTTCTTCGAAATATTTTTATTTATAAATATTTTATTATTACATACTTAGAAAAAACGAATTTCTCATTTGTGTACTTGTATACTTTATAATAGAAATCAGTCATACGCATTTAAAAAAATATATAAGGTTATGCTAAATGTAGGAGGGTTCAGTTTTAAACATTCTGAAATCAATTACGGTAGTAACAACTAACAATTTATACTCAAGCAAGATGACGTGCTGTGTGCCATATCGATTTTTTCGTGATGCGTATCATAATTCATTACTGTCAGTTGTACATTTGGTTGTGTGTTATAGATGAAACATTAAATATCAACTAACAAAGTTATGCATACATATTATGTATATATTATACCTATTGCCTATAAATACAGTGCAACATAAAAGTTGTAACAGACACCCTTAGACAGTAACATTTCGTTGACATTGGGAAGGTTATACTTAATAATGAACTCACTACAATGCGTTATAGATATTTAAGTGTAAATGTATTCAATTAAGACGGTTTAAATTTCATTATATCTCTACTCACACCAATACTTTAAACACAATAATCAGAGAGACTTTTTGTTCCATCGGTATTGGTTGAAGAACATTCATTTTCAAAATATGAACCACCTATTTGAGAAACGACGTAAGTCAATAAAAGATAATTCGGAGAAAACGTGAAAAACCTGTTTTTACTCTACCAGTGATACATGGTATTATTTCTCCTTCATAATGATTATTTACAGTGGTAAAATTAAATATTTTTCTTGCAAATGTTCACACATGATCCGTTTATCATTTGATAAAACATTCCACTCAATATCTCAATTTGTGACTTATGTCGTTTCTCAAATAGGTGGTTAAAATTGTATATCATCTATACAATTTAAACTGGGTATTAATGATAAACCGGAAACACAGGTCTTACATATTAAACATAATTTAATTAAAATATTTAAAACACATAAAGCACAAATCTATGGGGCTTATCGTACTTGTGAATATCCTCACCCTTTTACGTTTGCTGTGAGTTTCCTTTTTAAAACATTTTACGTACCTTTGTTTCTATAAACATTTTCTTTTTATGCTAATTGTTTTTAGAAAAATAGTTGGAGAAAATATATCCGTGGTTATTACTTATTAGAGCTTAATTATTGTATATAATTTATATTATAATTGCAGGCCGCACAGCTAAGGGCTAACGAGTAAACAAGATTATTTTGAATACCACAATAGTTGAACATTGCATACATATGACACTTTTAACATATGAAAAATGTTACTTGATAAGACATTAGATATTATTTTTATGGAACAATTATACAATAAGGCATTATTGTTACTTAATAATATTTGTATGTGATCGAAACTTAACATAGTGGCAACATTTACTAACTAAGATTACACAGTATGTATGTTATAAGATAAAAAAAAAATGAGACTTGATGTACACATTTTGTCGAAGATGAGCTCTTTTTAAATACCTATATAGTTGGGTCACAGGTGAATTATCCGTTGGGAAAATTGTTATCAATAAATAATCATTCGTCCAGGCGTCACAGGTAATATGACTTACCTATTCGTTGGTATAAGAGAATTATTGTCTGGTAATAAGTTCATTCAAAGTTGAATAATGAGTGCGTTTTTTCCCCCCCAATGCACCTCTCGCTGAAGAGCATGATTAGTGACGGTTGAGGTCAGACGTTGGTTTTTGTTAGCATATTTCTTTCAATTTGTATATATAATAATTATACATGAATTTATATTTAAAGAAATAAGACATAGTAAATCCTTTTTTGACAAAAATCCCAGACAATTATGAGGATAAAGTGTATTCAATTAGATGTAACATTATTACATAATATTATGTTGTTTACTTTGAACAGAAACCACCCTCCCAGTCGTCACGACCCACGTATTTGGACAGACCAATTTTACAGCGTTTTCGTATACGTATTGGTACGTGGGAGTCTATTGGCCAGTATACGTGTGATATTAATAACCCACGAACGAACTTGTGGAAATTACAAATTGATAATTTAAAAAACCATACACACGACCACGCTAAATGTAAGTATATTAATAGGTAAATTAATATGTAACATGTTGGTACCTAGATAAATAATATGCATATAATATATGTTATATGATAAAAAGATAGGTTAATATTAAAAACAAAAACGGTCAAGCCTATATATACATAAATACTGTATACTGTATTTTCAGCGAAATTTTTAAAAAAACCACAATACGGGCGTTGCTATGGCATCCTGGCACTTCACGATTTATCTAAAGCCTGATTTCTTCACATCTGATTGAATTTTTGTTTTTTAATAACATCCGCGTAGGAACTTACATATATAATTTATTCTACAGTGTAGGAACTATCACATAATATATGACGTATTTTTTTAACCATTATGATCTCATGTGGGAACTTTCATTTTTTCACTCAATAATAATGCCAAATTGCACAAATTGTCAAGAATAGGTACTGAAAATCAGTTGCAAATTGTCCAGTTGGGGAAATAGTACAATTTATAGCAAGACACCTGTAAATTTAGTTTTTATAAAATCGGTAATAAATAAAAATTTACAATTTGATGATATTATTTTTAGATTGTGATTTATTTTGTACCAAAGGATTTGCCATGAAATATAGTCAATACGTATATGTGTTACGTTGCACAGTGTTTGAGCGCTGTAAAACCCAAATATCAAATTATTATATCTCGATTAATATAGAAAAATAACAACGCGCATATCATATCGATCGATGCTGCTCTATTAAAATATAATTTTTTAGCCGGCTCGAGTTCAAACTACAAAATGATGCATCGATATCATCAATAACGTGCCCTTTGGATGGAACGCAATGGGTTTAACTGCGCAGAATTGGGAAAACCTGGTGCAAACATGGCCACGTACGACGTTTGTTCCATCGAAATCCAATGTTGGTACTGATTTCAGTAGTTCTCAAATGTTTATTTCGAGGATCTCAAAAGACTGATAACAGCATGAGCATACAGTGAACCGTTTGTGAAATAATTTTTAAGAATGTAAAACAACGTGGCAGCGTTTCGCCGCCATCAGTGATGAGTTGTTAGTGTAATAGCTCAAAAACACGGCCACACAAATATTTGTAATTTGAAAATAAACTATTGAAACCATAATATGATGCTTAAGATGACAAGATAGGATTTTTCTCACAAGCACGTCCATAACTTTTTTTCCAACATTAATTCATATACGTTGTATTTTTTAAAAATTGTTTCCGACCAATGACGACCTCGTGTAACCAACTAAATACCTATTATACTCCAGTTGAATATAAAATTTCACTTTTACTAAGACACACTATTTAGAGTGACGCGTAACTCATATTTCATTATAATTAAGCCGTTGGATGTACATGACATTTCAATCGAACTAAACACGTCAATGGAATGCCTTGAACGAGAGCAGAAGGGTGAAATGAGCGTGAAAAGTGTATAACATGAGGGTAATCTCACTACTCGAAGGTTATTAAATATGACTAAATTTAAAATGAAAACAACTACAAAATGTACCTATAGGTGTTATACATTGATGACGTAGGTTTTGTTTATGACTATATTGACTTTTGGCAGGTCTCGTTCATTAATTACGGTTTAAACCGTTAAATAAGAATCATTACAACATACATAAATATAATTAGGGTTTGATACAATAAAATAATAAAATTTTTAGATTCTTAGCGGAGAGATGAATGTGTTGATTTTACAATTGTGTGTGTGTGTGTCTCGTGTGAAGACACTGTAGTAGAAAAAATGATTTGATCTCAAACGTTGAGAGAAGTTTCTGGTAGAAAATTGGATTCTAGTTGGACTAATTCAACATGGGATTAATTTTTTTGTTACTTCCATTGCATGAACTACGCAATGACAAAGAACACCGACGCCTATAATACTAATACTATGTAGCAGAGTGTTTCCCAAGATTTTATTTTATCATGACATATTTATTTTCTCTGGACATTTTATTTTTATATGAAAATAAAATGTAAGTATTTAATTTAGGTTATACAGGGATACTTTGTAATACTCAATATTTGAAAAATTCTAAAATGTTTTTTTTAGTTAGGATATTTTTATATTTTCAGTGAATTTTGTTGCAGTTCTTTTTATTGATATTTGAAATAATCGTGGATTTTTTTACTTAAATTTATGAATATTTAAAAATTATAAACTGATTCAAAAATAAGTGAATTACATTTTTTAATAGTTACATACCGTAGTGAAAAGCGTGGCAGCTGACAAGAATGAAACATTAATTATATGTTTATGGTAATATTATCGATCAAATCACAGAATAATTCTGGAAGTATATTAAAAGTACAATACAATTGCCAAAAATATTAACGAATAACGATATTAATCATTAATACTGATGCATCATCGATTTATATTGAAAAATATAGGACATTATACTGTTATATAAATGAGAACAGAAAATAAGACGTTGCTTAATCCGAAGATGAAATAAAAATTGAAAATTTTCTAGTAGCGTGCATAATATTATACTTAATGTCATAGTATATATTGAAACCATCGAGATATTTCGTTGACGGTAAATATATTTACGATATGACCTAGTTATTTCTTGTCTATAAATGAATAATTTATGCTTAATACAATTTAACGTATACTTGTTAAAAAAAAAAAATGTTTACTCAGGAACTTTGTACCTATACCAAAGGTGTGATATGTAAATTTATTAAAGGTATAAGAACATGAAATGTCCCAGTGGTGTTCCCATTCTTTATGTGCTTTATGGGCTATGTGTAACATAATCAGATAACCATAATCAGCCTAGAATTTTTGAAAACAAAATTCTAAGCAGGTAACTTACAAGCACAAAATGTCACAAGCTCTATAAAATTATGTCGCGCAGTTATAACAACGCTCAATAAATCGCGGGTGCAATATTAGGAAACACAACCATTAAATTAAATAATTTATATTTTCGGTACTAATAAAACATTTTTTTTTTCGCTTGTACATAATATATTGAGATAAACGATCTCTACAGACAATGCATAGGTGATAAGAATATTTTATAAATGACATGCATAATGGAAAAAAAACAAATACCAATAAAACATTATATGAGGTATAATTAAAATTACAATATCAAAATATTAATGATACATAAATGTATGGGTACTATTTTTTTATAAGAATTTAAAGTGTAGACTTTGACAAAATTTATCAAAATCATGATAATTTGAAAGTCGTATTTAGTTAAAAATGTCTAAAATGTTCAATTTCTTAAAGCTACGACTTGAGATTTTAATTCAAGTTTCCTCCTATAAGTAAACATCTAAAAAATATTAAATCAAATATCAATTTTTTAAAGACATTTTAAGTTCAAGCTAGGCTACAATTAGATATTTAAACGAAAACAATAAAATTATAAAATTATTTTGTTATAATACAAAAATATTTTTCTTAAAGGATTGAATATTTATTAATTTATTATTACCTACTGTATTGTATAATATTCACAAAGTTATTTTTAAAACATTCAGATTCATTTTTGCTATTGTCTTATTTTACTACGAAACTATTCACAACGTTCTTCTGTTAGTTGGTAATGGGTATTGACTCAAAAGATTACAACAATAATATATGATAGTATGATACAAATTATAATATATACTATTACAATGATTAAATATTAATAATAAAATAATTGTTAAGTCTTTTGTCGAATTTATTAAACTTGCCTTACTATAGTAAAATAAATTATGGTAGCTTGGTGAGGCGTGGTTGTAAGCTCAATCTGCGACAACGCGCTGAGCGTACGCACCGGCTGTCGTTGCTAGTATACTCGGATGGGTGATCGGGTTTTTTGCAACGCATTCTTGCCACACACACACACGTGTTTTAATTCAACTTTTCCCCCCTACAAAAAGCTAATGGCCATAGTTCCCGGGCTTTGGATCTGAAAAAACAAGATTTTTAATATTAAAAAAATTAACCTCTATGATGATATATAAAAATATCATAAATATATACTTGGTGATAATTAGTAGGTATATATAGACGGGCATATAGTCTTCGCTCAGAATAGTTTTTCGTATATGCAATGATTTTTCATTGAATTCAATTTTAACACATGAATTACAGTAACTTACTTGATTACGATGTTAGGTTAGGCTCGGCACTAACTCTATAGCAGGTCCATTTCCTACCTTTCTCCCTATCTCTCTTTAAATGAATCCTATGTATAAGTGCTGTTGTAGCTCATCTATATAGTATACTCTTCTAAGTTGATATCAAGTAATGTTCATTTTGTATTGAAAAGTCATCGTTTTTTATGTGTATTAAGATTATCTAGAATAGTGTTATATTATACATGCTAAACAATGCGTTAACGAATATTTTCGTATTTTTACTGTAAATGTTCATAAATACCAGAAACTAAATTGTAATAAAATAATATTTTTATGATGAAAATTGTTGTTATATCATAATAAATAAGTTAGATGTATGATGTAATAAGTAATAAGTAGTAACTACGAGTCTAATAAGTACTATATGCAATAAAAATACATAATATATTATACATAAGTAAGTAGGTACCTCGTACCTATTCAGAAGTATTACATTTAAAAGTATGAATGTGTTTACTATTCGTGTGTAAACAATAACATAATATACACGCTGAATTATCTATTATATTTTTTATTCCAGCATTCAAAAAAAATGTAACGGATTTATTGTTCCAGTATGATCAGCTAAAACACGCTCGCTATTTTATTGAAATTTACGTCCCTTCGGTCGATATGTAATTCTATGAGTACCTAATAAAGAGTTATATATTGTCAACCCTGATACCACCGAATGTGAATGGTTTAAGCTACAAGTTTCAACCCAAATTCGGAGAAAATATTCCCTCAAGTGATCATAACGAAATACACATTTGTTATTAATGAAAATCATTCGTTTTTACTGTATATGTCTTGATGGTACTGGAGTCTGGAGTAACCAGAATCTTTAGCATAGCGTACGTCTGTATACATTATGCGATTTTTCTTGGACTCAGTTCAAAAAATTTAGATATAATATAATATTATTATTTAAAGATACTTATATTTTTAGTTGAAGACACAAATGCGAAACGAAACATTTTCTTTTTCTTTTTGTGTAAGAAAAGTGAAGACAAGTAATAGGTTTGATTGGTAATATATATGCTACGCACTATACATTATAGTATAGAGATGTACCAGAGATATTGTATTCATTCGTCTATATATTATAAAATATAATGATATAGTCGTATAGACTGCAAAACCAACTCAACAGCGAGTAGATATATACCCCGTAAACAATATTTAGTACAAAAATAAGGCATCTCTATGGCTATATGCCCTGTCATGGACGACAATTCTAGCAAGTATTTTATTGACAGACTTGGAATTTTGACAGGTTTAAATATTGATACTCTACAAAGCGAGTGAAATAAAATTGTAAGGCTATTAAGAAGACAATTTTACTTATTTTTATGTGAAAATTAATTTACGTGCAATTGTATAGTATAAGCACAAAAAGAAATGTCTGAGAGTTGAAGTTAAAAATGTTTACACTGTTCTTAATACATATCAGACTATCAAGATATTCATATATACTCATACACATCGATAAAATCTACACTGTAGCTGAAATATGATGACATCTAAAATTGTAAGTCCCTTTACGGATATTTTCAAATAAAAATTTTATTGTGAAGTAAATTGTGGTACAATTTTAAAGTGATATTTATAATGTAAATAATTGCAATGCTTAAATATCAATACATATATTATTATTATTATTTAATGAATAATGAAATATAAGGAGACAATTTATACTGGCGGGTCACCCACTATTTAAGTCAAATTATTTATAATAATTATAAATTATAATATTTTATAAGAGATGATGAATGATGCAAATAACTTTATCTATTTGTAGTAATATAATATGTGATGAATTTATATATATATATGCATATATATTACACACATATTTAAACTTTGTTTTAATTAAAAATTTTAAGACGATTTCAGATTCATCTGATACAAAGGAACTGCTGTAATTACTTAGAACAACAACTCGGTTTATAACATTTAGGTACCTAGCTACAGTAATGTCTGTCGCTATATCTTAATTACCTTGTCGTTTCCTATATGTAATTTAATTACAGAACGCTACATATGTATAATATATTATGTATACCCTTTGATTTGCCGTTTGATCAGCTATATTAGAATGATTTCTTGAAGCGACTCCGACTTAACGAAAACGTACACGTGTGCTTTTAAATTTAATTGTACTCGTGATGTGTCAGATTCGTGGTCTTGAATTTGTCAATTGCTTTCTAAATATTGTTATTTATAAGGCATGGCTAGAATTAGATACTTACAAAGTGAGTATCTACGTGTTTTGTGGTGTGATGAACTTGAGATATTATGTTTTATTAGTGGCCTTAGCAGTTTGCTCATTAACAAACAGTGGGTTAGATGTAAAAGTCTATTTGTGTTAATGGAATAGAATCCCAGTTACTTTGCTAGTAATTTTGTTAATTTAAAAATATCACGGTATAAAAAACGATACTATTTACTATTTAGAAGATAGTTTTGATTAATCTACTTATATTATTGATGAAGATTTTTTCATCATTGGTTAAACAGAATTTACGGCTACAAAACTGTCATAATATTATAGTTGTATTTTAAAATTAAATTAGACAAGTTTTTCAAAAAAATATTTTATTTTTATCATTCTTGACATTTATTTATCCTAAAATTTAGTTTTCTGAAAAATATAAGTAGTTTCTGTAATTTTTGTCTTGATTCGACCCATTCCAGAATTTAGTTGTTCTGAAATTATGTTCCCAGAAAAAATATCCTTGATTCTCATCATTCCTGATGTTAAGTATTTCTAAAATTGACTTTCTTGGAATTAAGTATTCTCATAAAAAGTGTTGGTATTTAATTTCTTTCTTTGAAAATATACAGGTGGTCTAATATTTCATATTCAATCTTATTGATGATTTTTTCAACACATTTTAATGTGACCCTTGCGATTGCTCTAGTCGCTGATTCTGCTTCTTTAAATTGAGTCCTAAACGACCTACAAATTATTTTTATGTAAGCTTACTATTATAACATTTCGTAAATTTAGATAAATCTTTACAGATTATAATTTTAACTGTACATAAAAATGCATGTAATATTATTTACAGATGAAAATACAAATTGCCGTTAAACATATAAATATTATAGTTACATCGGGATGTCTATTGGATATATAATTTTCTATCGTATAAATCTGCTTTCCTATTATATACGTGTATACTTTTATCCAGTCTCACTAGATTCCTACCAATGAGCTTTAAGACTTTCATTATATTACCTATTCGAATACTTGAAAAATAAATTAGTAAATAAACTTTTTAAATGTTTACATATGAATTATAGCTCTACGAGTAGGTCATTATACATTTTTGGTGTATATGTAAAAAGCTATGACTCTAATTTATAAAAGAATGACTATATTGTATATTATAGTCATAATTTCCCATTTAAGAAGTGACTTGGACGTTCTCTATAATATAATATTTATAGGTGTGTAATGATAAAAAAATATTGCATTTTATTAAAGCATGTTCGTTCTTGGATTTTTAAAATATTCACTGTTATGTTTTGAGGATAATTTTAAGTTTTAAAATCGTTTCAGAACACAGTTCGTAGACAAATTGAAATAACAGTCGTCTGACAGCAAAATAAGAAGCAAACCCCACAATTATTATTATACAATTCAGATATAGAGGTCCCTTTTCCCTCATTTTTGTTCATAATATATATATTAATCGATATACGTTTTATGAACCATATATCTACCTTTTTTTATTAGGTAATTACTAATCAGTGTGTTATTTTTCAATGGTGAATGTGGAAATTTAAAGTACGTATTGAATTTAGGAAATCAAATCTCTCTTCATAATGAATTTGTAGATAGGTACGCTACTGATTTGGTAAACTATATATATGTTATCATATTGTTTTATATATTTCCGCATTTTTCGAATGCACTATAAGAAATACCTAGGTGTCCTAGGTAATGTAAAAGTAAATTGTTTTATGTATAATATGATAAATAAGAGATATTGATACAGTCAAATCACGTAAGATCTTAATGTAATTTTTTTTATCTCGTTAAAATTCTATAATACGATTAGCTATACAATTTTTTAAATGATTGATTTCACAATTGTACTTGCAGGTCTTACGAATTAGTGTTAAAAATATATTTAAAGGTTATATTAATACATTTTTAATTTTTTATACAAACAAATTAGACGAATTTATTAATTTTTATCCTTTACATTTAAAAATTATATCATCAAACTCTTCCCACTTATCTAATTAAAAAAAAAAATAATAATAATAGTTTATTAGGATTTTAGTTTGCTCTTGGAAAGTTACGAAAAAGTATGTCTAAAGCAGATACCTATACATTATAGAAGTACAAAAAGGTTAACAAGCACGTATAATATAAACGAAATGTATCTATAATATATGTATGTATAATAATAAACACGAACGCTAACAAATAAAGTTTGCAAAAAGTAATCATTTATTTACGAATATTTTCGACGAGTTTCGAACGAACTAATGATTCACGTGTACAAATATTACATCCTGCACAAGGTAGTTATATAGATAAAAGGTACAGCAGTAATAATTAACTACGATAATTCTCTCGGCTGAATACCCAAACACGAAAACCGATTGGCAGCGTATTCAGTATCGTATAAGTGTATAATGTGTGTACTGGTAGGTAGGTAGGTATATTTTTTAGTGTTCATAATACAAGTTATTTTGGTTTTCGAAATTACAATTTGCGGTGGGAGTGCGTTGGATTTTATTATTTCATTACCCTTGAACTGGGCGTATACACATTATTAAAATAATATTTAATAACTAATGATAGGAACAACTTAAAATGTTTATATTTTATATAATATCGTCTGATTATTATTGAATAAAAACTGCACTCTATCCCCTTCTCACCACTTGAACATTATAATCCTGAATACATTATAGAACTATAGACGAAAATTATGTACCTACGTATAAATTACATATACATATTATAATAATATAAACACATAATTCTTTCTTTCTTTCTTCAGCCTCTATAGACTAAAAAACTTCTGGACCTTTTATATATTTCTTGAGAATCAGGGACGGGTGTACTTTGCAGCTTAATTTTTCAACCCTCATACCTACAGTAATCTTCAGTCGCTGCCTATAGGGTATTTTGTTTTGGTCGCAAGAAGTGAATATTTTTTTGTTTATCTAAATGGTTGTCATTGGTTGATAATTAAATTTCTATTATAATTATTATAAATATTTGGCATATAAAAATTAAAAAATGTACAGACGACCAATTGTGATAACATAAAAATGATTTACGGCGAAAACGAGGTTTTTAACGAAACAACGTTCTAAAAACAAAGATGTATTTTCGAATATAATAAAAAAAATGATAACCAAATAATTAAGAACTCGTACTACTAAGTAATTAAAAAATCTATAAATAATTATTTAGCATATGAATTTAGTTGAATGAAAAAGGTGGTACGATATCTTTCAAAACTGTATACACGAGCGAAGCCGGGTAATTCAGCCATAGCATTATATTATAATATATATAATGTGTGTCAAATATTCGAGTACCTACCTATACAACATAATCGATTGTCATAGATATGCGCTAGTGTTTGACAGGTGCCCTAAAAATGTATATGTAGACCAGTAAATCGATGGCAACATATTATATTATATACATATTATCGGCACCTATATTTACCCTTGTGGCTTGATTTACACTGGCGATTTGGCAGAGGTGTGCCACAAACCGCAACTATATTTTTAGCATCAAATCATATATAGCGCTGCCCATCGCTATTCAACCGTTTCAAGTTCAAAGTGGTATAAGCTATACAGGTGCATACATATACCGAAATGCATTACTTAAAGTATACAGTGACATATAATGTACGTTTACATATTGTGAACGGCATTTGATCGATTTGGCTTAAAAACCATTTCAGCGAATTCAGTGTTTCAATATTTATATCCTATACTTTTATACATCAATATGTGCGTTTGTGTGCACTATATTTGTATGCACATTACAAAACATTACACGTGCTACCTAACCTAACCTGCCACATGTACGTTTTGCAAGGCTAGGCAAGTTACTTTATTTCAACTAGTTTATATGAGTTCAGTCGGTACCTACTATCTATAGCTATTTGTTAGGAAGTTAAAATAAAAATTAACTTGGTTGTCGGTCGTCGCTATTCGTCTTAATAATACGAGTATGAAGTTTATGGTTTTACTAAAATTTAAAACTGAATCAAATAGTTGCACGTAAATTAAATTAAATTTTAATTCTGAATTAGATAGTAATTCGAATGCTTTTGTCTAATTGTTGTCCAATTTTATGACTACGTTTTTTATGTTTTAAAAATGTACCCAGTAATAAAAACCCACGGCTAGCCATTTATACCTATATTTAGCAGTGTTTGAAGTGGAAATGTAGTATATAGTAGGCGCAATTTCTTTAAAAATATGTAGGTATTCTTTAAAGCACCTCAAAAATTATTTTTTTTGTATTTGAAATAGAAGTAGATCCACTTTTGGGAAACGTTTTCCTAATTTCCTCTATCGCTTTATCGCCATGTTAATATGTACTAGCAGCGCTACAGATGTTATGTGTTCCATTTAAGAATAAAACACTTTTATAGATTTTCATGCTTTTGCCATGTTTGTGGTACAGCGTCACTTAGCCACACGTTGTCGCATTGTATTCTGTTCTTTTAAACATTGTGAACAAGTTAGTAAAAAGTTTTGAAATACTTCTGGGATTTTTTATTTTTCTAAAACTTCGGTAACTATATTAATGGAAAATGTTTTGCCAGGGCCACCTAATTCCTGCAATGTCCATATGACCACATTCTCAAGTAACGTCCTTCTACTTCAGCATATGCTCGTCAATTACTGACCCTTTAATGTTTTTACTCACTATATGCTTTCTAATTTTTCAATAGTCTCTTCATAAAACATATTCATTAACGTGACCCTTCCTTATTGAAGATTCATTGAAAAAAGTTCAGACATTATGTAAGACAAGACTGTCTCGTTACTCAAAAATATATAACATACATCATATGTATTAACAAATACTCTTCTACCTACGTAAGTTATTTGTATTTTTAATGTTAGACATTGAAAAAGACACTTTTTGCAACAACTATGCACCACTCTATATTATTACAAAAACTATTATGCAAATGAAAATTAGAGATGTAAGATTTTGTCTTAAGATGATTAATTAAATTTAGCTAACAAATTACTCATTTGTCCTAGAGTCGGTAAAATACTACTGTGTGTGTGTCTGCGTTTTTATGGCTACCTAGTTTAAAAGTCAAAAGATAAGAGAGTTAAATGGTTAATAAAAGAGTAAACATTATTCAATTTTCGTGAGCCAAGACTAAATTCAAGTGTGAGAATGAGCAAACTTATAGTGACTACTAACTTATGGGGGTTGAACGGGAAAGCTTACACACCCTCCGATTCTCAAGGAATCTATTTATACAACTTTTATTGAAATTGGTCCAGTAATTTCTAAGATTAGCCTTTATTTTTTTTCTTATTAAACCTTTAATTAATTTCGTATATTTTGTATTCATAGATGTAAAACATTTTATAACTATTTGCAATGTGTCAACATTTTACTTTTATAAAATCATTAATTTATAGTATTAAGCCATATTATTACATAGTTAAATTACATTATGCATGCAATAATGATAAAATAAATATCAAAAACAATTTTTGCAACAAATAAAAGGGTACATTACTTTTGAAACACTGTAGCGTCTTATTTACCTAGTAGTTAAAAATGTATAAGTTATGCGATTCCGTTAAAAAATAATTTTTGTGGGAAAATTGCTGTGGCCGATAAAATTTCGCTAGATATAACAAACTGTTATCACTTAAAGTATGAATATATCCATTTATATATATTATGCACGTATACTGTATATAGTGTACCTATGCATATTATTAAATAATTTATATTGTAATTTTTATAGAAGAAAAATTTCTCTCATATATTTCTTTCTCACTTTTAAATATTATACATTTATGAAATATCAACGTAAGTATTTGATAATATTATAATCCTTATTATGAATACTTGAAGGAAAAAAATCATATTTATTAATTATTAATGAACAATAGAGGTGAGCAAGCTTGGTGAATCACCTACCCTGTGCAGTAAATAATAGTAATAATGCAGTTAATGTTTAATAATGCAGATATACATAAGTTATAATATTATGTTTTTACCCGTATGCACATACTATTATAATTATAGTTGTAAGCATAGAAAGAACACATTAACGGAAATGAGGCGATGAAACAAAAGTATAGATTATTCTGCATAAAACTACTAACATTAAATTACATGCGTTTTATATGTATATAGATATATACCTTTTAAGATGAGCTTACAAAAATTGATTTATAACACCTGATTGATCATTATCGTTTTAAGCTTTTGTACCATAGTGTGTTAATAATATGATAATATGATAATTATATTTTATTAATAATATGATATTAAGTTAATATCGATATTTGTTATTTTATAATAATATATTAAGTATACCATTTCGTGTATAAATGTATATTATAGTTTATAACACACACACGCACACCGATCTGTCCATCTATCTTAAGGATTAAATCATTAATGAATAATAAATATTTTCTCGATGATAAATTTTCGCATGATACATGTATACTTTATCATTGTATATAATAATAATTTATGTTTAAAAGAATATATTGACCGCAATAATAATTATTAAAAGTTCGAAAAACAATGATAATTATTACTAACAAAGCGATTTTAATTTTATCACTTATTAATTATACAATATGTTTCAATATATTGTGTACCTTTGTTTATAGAGCCTGAATGTCTGGTAAAATTATAAACAAATAATATTTATACATAGTTTATATTATTATACCTAAATTGCACAGTATAATGATCAATAACTATTGGTAGGTACTATAGGTAGTTAATGGATAGTATATACTTCGACGACGATTATATAGTGTTTATATTCAATGTCAGTTTACATTTATAACAATCATCAATAGCTGCACTTTGTGTCATGTGACTGTATGAAACATCTAACTAAACTAAATATTTATAGATATGTTATCAGTTATGCTTAATTATTTATGCAATATATATTTACAGTGTACATGTACGTATAGTGTATAGTGTACCTAATATAAAAAGTGTGTAAAGATTTTATTCAAATCCTATCTAAATATATTATATTGAATTTTCATAACCTCGAGATTGTATACAAAATATTATTCGCACTTGAGTAATTGACTAATTGGCAGAACGTAGTCATCACAAGGGTCTAACGAACGATATTTTAATTCTAAAAGAGATATTAATGTGTGACAAACTGAAAGAGCATCAGAAACAAGTCCCGAGAGAGTCACCAATATTGAACAGATTTATAAATTTTGTATTTTTTTTTTTTTTTAACAAATTTGTTTAAATAACTGTTGTATAACTGTATTAACATGATAAACCTATAGATATCGAAATTTAAAACGTTCTTGCACATTACCGAAAAGGGTTTGGTATTTATAAAAGCGGTTTATTTACCTGTAATTATCACCTGAAATTAATGCAATCGATCACCACAATCAACCTTTAAGAAAAGCCATATGCACACACTCCTTCAGTTATAGGCGTCTTTTTCTTGATGTTAATTTTATTTGTAATCGAATGCATGGCTCACAATTATTGATGATGGCCACCTTTTGAGTTTACTTTGGCTTTTCCTTCCTTCAATATTCTATTAGCCGTCCGACATTTTACTTTTCAACTCTTAACGGATATTTTACATACATTGATAAATTTTTGACTTCATGTTCAGCTCCATCAATAACACTCACATCTACTGTCAAGCTGTTGATTTGTTTAGTACCAAAATTCGTGACAGGCATTCTTACTTATTAATTCAGTTATACTATTTTAGTTGTACATCATTATGACTTTGTAATTTGTGTAATTGTGTGTTTATCCAATAAGAAAAATTGTAATTACACTTAAAATGTTTAAACTGTTTTATTTTATGGATTTATTGCCAAATTATATATATGATTTGTGTTGATTATATACGTTAATTTTTGTATTATTATCCATGATATCCATTATACTAGATAGTATTTTACTGTACTTCATGTTTTCGGACGTTTATTAAGCTAATATTATTATTACCTACTTATCTATTATTATATTAATAATTTACGCTTTACAAACTCCCAACCAATGAACCAAAAGGAGACCTCGTGACCTGGTTTTTTTAGACTGATAGATATAAATTGAAGTACGGATAAACGTCGAGCCGTCAAGGAATTGACTTTCGTGTGTAATAGAAAGAAATATCAAAACATTTTTAATCTTTAAATGATTTTATTAAATAATGTAGAAAAGATTAATGTTTAGTTTATGGTGTCTATAATTTATACTGCTTGGATTACAGAAAAAATAAACAATAACAATATTGTGTTTTGTTTTATCTTTGTATACCTCCACAGATCAGACATTTAATGTACTTTGAAAAATAAGGACACATTAAAATATATTGAAATATAAATTATAAAATAAAATGAATGTGTACTGTTCCGTCGGAAAGCTTGGAGTTAAAACTATCTTTATTATTATTGTTGTTGTTTTTGTTGTAAACCTAACCTAATCTAAGCGTTATTCGTAAATACACAATAATATTATACGAGATTTAAGCTGCCAATGATCATTAAACAATACATCAGTATGGGTACGCGAGCCAAATATAATACTCATTATGAAGTCGTCCGTTTTCGTAATAATGATATTACTATATTGTTTGCGAAATCTCTAAATGTATATTATTAATTAATATTCAATATATTATTATTTACTGATCGTGTGATTTTTCCCTGTCAAATGCAAAATTCTTGACGGAGTTGTCACGCCCATGTTTATAGTATGAATAAAATATATTTCATGTTAAATTTATAAATCTATATCATGTTATAATTTTTTCTCATAACTAAGTTATATACTATCGTTCCGGGAAAAAGTAGTGAAGGACCAAGATTATTGTTTTATATAATACACAAATTCACACGTGAATTTTTTTTTAGATTTATATTGTTTTAATTGTTGTCTAAACGTTTAGAACGTTTTGGAACCTTGTGGTGTACGAAAATGTGACTCACATGTAATATATAATAGTAATATAAATTAAATTATGTAAATCATACTTTATTATGTAGAAGTCTTTGTCTTCGATTAATTATAATTAGTAATAAATATTTTGATTATATCATGAGCCAAAAGATAACATGATATTATGTCGCTAAAAGTCTTAAATACAATTTAAATTATAATACTTCTTCTATAGCTTTGCTTTCGCTCTCAATTATTTGAGGTCGGCCACCCTTGTACTTCATCTCTATTGGGGTCTGTCCTCCACTTCATCTTTACTAATACCAGCTATTTTCGTGTCATTCTCCATTTTGTCTTTATATCTCTTTTTCGGTCTTCTTCTCCCTTTCTTTCTTTCTACGTTGATTTCAATAGCCACTCAGCATTCTTGATGCCACCAGAACCCTCTCTTCATAACATTACCAAACTATCTAAACATTTTCTCCCTCATTTTGTCTACAATTGGTGCCATTCCTACACTATCCCCAATGAACTAATTTCTTATTCTATTCTCCTTATAGTCACTCCACACATAAATCTAAGCACTCTTATCACTAATTCACTCAACCTGTTCTATTATATTATTGTCTACTGTCAAAAATTTCAATCCATCATCTCATAAGTGTTCGATATAATATTAGCTGTAATGGTAGTTTAAGAGTTATGAATAAAATGATTCAATAGTCTTGGCTTAAACTATCTGTTTTTCGTTGTTATGCAATGATGCGTAAAGTTGTATTAATAAAAACATTGTAAATTTACAATCTGTACTTCATATTATATTAGAAATAGTACAATATGTAAATATGATAAAATAGGAAAATGTGATAAAAGGCTGATCAAGGCCCCTACACCAGTTTCTCTTCATGCATTTAGGTGGGTGGCAAGGATTTTGTCTCGAGGCGAGATTGTTTATAAGGGGATTCAAGTGATTGCTAACCTCTTTATGAAGGTGTTTATTTTCCAAATTGATAAAAGCAAACTTAATCAATTTTAGAGGTTTCAAACTCAAAGGTATTTATACAGAGAGTAATTATAAATATACCTACCAAGGAGCTACAGATATTTGGTGTACACATATTATCTGAAACGGCTGCAATATTTTTTTTTATTCATTGCTTTGCAGAGACCCAATTGTATGTCTATAGTTGTAGTAGTATGTTAATTCAAAATTCAAATTAAATATTAAATCAACTTAAATCAAAAATAAATTATATATTGAATCCATATTCTAACCCAGAAACTCGACATCTACATCGTACATTATTTACCTATTTTTAGGATTGACGCTCCCAAACACTTGGTATTTATATGTATAGTTAAAAGTTTAAACCAGCCACCAGGTATCATTAAGTTTGCTGTTAAAAATTACTAATCTATATAAATTGTATACAGTCATGTGATATCAATAGTATTATTTTTCCGAAAAAAAGAATTCAGATGAGATTCAAAAAATCTGAGCGAAGAGAAAAGGACGCATGGTTCTTTCCAAAATTAAAATATGGAGAATATTGTTATTTTAATGATATAATTATATATTATATAGAACGTTTCGGCTATGTTAGAAATGTAATGAGTGTTTAATTTTTTTCGTGTGATATTTATTACCTAGTGTGAGACTTATTAATTATTGTAGGTATAAGGTACATAAAGGATGCTGTATTAAATTCAGTCATCCTTTTTCCAACCACATTTTATAATTTTACTACCACCAGACGCATATGATTTAAAACGTAAAAATATTTAATAATATTTACCCAACACCTATATAATATTGTACTAACCAAATTCTTAGATAAAACACGATTACTTATATACCAAATGAATAATTCTGTTAATATTAAATATTCTACTTAAACCGTTTATATTAAATTGATCTCACTTGCAACTATTCCAAAGACTGAAGTGCTCAGCAGTATTTCGAAAACACGAATATTTCAAAGGTTTTGCAGTGCATACAAGGCAACGGATGGACTCATTTGTCATACACACATTTATAATAATATATTGCCATATTGGTTTACAGATTATGTGTGTGCTTATAAAATATATAACATAGTCACGTTTGATCAATTGATTGTTTAGTGTGTTATTCAATAATTTCGTTTTTATTGTGCGTACTTGAGATATTTATCATCAAAATCACAATACTCTTTTAAAATTATTTTTATATTATTTTATGAATAATGTGGCAAATATTTAAGAATAGTGAAATGTATATTTTCCAACAGCTTTGTCGGTTGTGTTCTGTAAACCATAAATAATTTCCTATTATGTGGGAACTAATTATATACATAACAAACACATTTTTAAAATTCAAACAAAAAAACTTTCATAATTTTTTCCTCTATTCGTCATTATTACATGATATAATCATACGGTGAAATTTATATTATCAAAATATAAATTATTTTAATTTTAAATCAAATTACTTCGTTAACATTGTTGAACACGGTATTTTACTCATTAGCGCGTAAAAACATTACATTGTAATTTAATAGCCGAATTTTATAGTATAACATAAAGGGTAATCTTATGAGAATTTCCTATTATTATGGGTAAATCAGCAGATATAGTATATAGTATTAGTAATTTCCTTGGATAAATAATATATTTTCTATAGAAATTATAAAAATAAGATATATTTTTATATTTTAATGTATATTACCTAAAACCAAAAAAATACAATTCTGTGTTCAAATGTTTAGAAAATATTTCTGATTCATACAATATCATTTCGATACCGTCACAAAATTGCTTTATTAATTAAGCATATTCGAAAATTAAAATATGGTTACTGATAAAAACAAATTTAGATTTACAAAACATTTACTTACATTTTATATTAAACAACGCCTGTCTATATAATATAATATGTACAGTGACCACGAAGATTAGGGCGTGTTTTTGACAAAATTATAAAACATAAAATTAATATTGACATAAAAATGTAATAAAATGTGTGCCATTTAAATTATATTTTAAAAATAAAGTCTTTCAGTAGGTCTTGGATGCCGTCATCGTCGGTGTACTCTTCCACTTTACTTTTGAAGTTTTCCTATACTCTTTTTAATAGTTACTTACTGATCAATCAATTGTACTTATACCTCAAGACAAACCGCGTCTTTCAGTTCTTCCAACGTGGTATTGTAACGTTCACTACCTCATATTGTGATTGTCTTCACACTGTTAAAGACATCAACTCGAGTACTATCCCATTAAAAAACGCCCTATTTCTCGTGATTACCCTGTTATATATACTAGCTCTCCCTCAGTCCCTCCTGACTTTGCCCAGGTCAAAGATTTATATTTTTAATAAAAAAATTATACTTTTGTTAGCTGAAAAACAGTCATGAGTGAATTAAACTTTATCTACCTATAGGAATTGATAATATAAGCTATAAACACCTTCAAAATCTCAAAGAATCTATCGATATAACTTTTATTGAAAACGATAATAAATATAGTACACACTGTAATTTTTAACTAAAATTAAAAATACTGTTACTGAAATTTAGATTAATAAACATCAAATATTATTTATAGAACTAGCTATTACTGATAGCCAATAGGTAGGTACCGAGGTAAGATAGGTAACATATACTATATAGTATACAGTAAAATAAAATCCGATGGCAATATAATATGTTATTGCGATTCCGAGATTTGTATAAAATCCTTTTGCGAAACGGCTATTATTATTAATTATAATAATAATATTTATCATTATAATTAATTACTTAATTAGTGATATAATATTATACACAAAGAGTACCTTAGGATATAGGTACCTATTACATAAGATGTATTTTTTTTGTTTATTATTGTAAAATCAAGATAAGCTTTTTTTATCACAATAACATATGCCATTGATGATAAATAGTTGTAACAATCAATAACAATAATACACTTGCAACATGAAAATAATAGCAATGTAAAATTTAAATGCTTAGGGTTAATACAAATTATATTATATTTTACAACTATTATATAATATAAAATATATTATCTACCCACTATTGTAATACATAAGAACCTGGACTTCTAAAATACATATTCGATACACATACATATATTATTCATTTTTTAGATTTTTTTTTCTCAAAGTATAAGTTATAAATTTATTGTTTAAAATGATGGGTAATTAATAGCTACTTGAATAACTCGTTTGTAATAATTGTGTTATTTTAGATAACAAGATTTATTTTTTAACGATCTCAATTATTATTAGTTCAAATGATCAAGTATAATAACGATACAAAGTACATACTAAGCTTTAAAGTATTTTGTAATACTTTTAGAGATCTGCTACACAAATCCATAATATAAATTAATATATTATACCAAAATAAATACTAAATGCTTTTCTCATCAAAAGTATGATGCAAAATTAAAATGATGATGTAGTATCTGTATTCTGTATTCATCTATAAACGTGACTAATATACCAGTTTAATTAAACTTACTATCTAGAATCTAGATTTTAAACAGAAAAAAAATTCGAGGCTATGAACTATTATGATGATAATAAAATGTTAGCATTGGAATTAGTTATGCTCACAGTAGTTGAGGAAGTACTAATACATGTATACATGTATCGAAATAAAAAAGCATTCTTGTATAAACTTAAGAAGTTATTACTTATCACTATTATTATTTTAACAATAATGCCACCATATATAATATAAGCTTTGCTTTTCTCATCAAAGGCACGATAAAAATAAAGACCGATATTTAAAGATAATAATATATAGTATCTTTCATCTATAAAAATGTGATTGGTGTACATCAGTATTATTAAATTTATCAGCTAGATTCTAAACAGAAAAAACAAATTCGAGGCTATGATTTATTATGATGACCGCAAATTATTAGAATTGAAATTAGTTTTATTGTTTACAGTAGTTGAGTAAGTTTATCATTTACGTATTGAAATAAAATACAATCTTATATTATAAACTTAAAAAGAAATAGTTATTATTATTTTATCAATAAAAAAAAACTATTAATATAAAACACCAAGAGAAAAAATGTCAATCTATGGATATATACGCCTATGCTCTATATATAAACAATTTAGAGCACTCCTAAAAAAATATAAAATAGACCCAATGAAAAAAAAAAATCAGAATCTAAAACCAATTTATAGATTTATTACAAACTAAGTTATGTAAAAAAATTTTAACAACACCCATCTGAGTCTTAGAGGGTATCAGTTAATAAAAATATTATTGAAATCAATCCAGTTTTTATTGAGATTAGCCTTTAGTAAAAACTTATTTCACTATTATATACATGCCGCAAAATATCTATAAATATATTGAATTCAAAATTAATCTAAGGTTTTAGCATAGGTTCATTACAATCACTCGACCGATTTTAATAAAAATATCAAATATAGAATAGGTAGTAAAAATCGTGATACACCTATCAGAGTGCACTTTTATTTGAGACGAGAACTCTTATACCTAAACTTGTATGCATATTAATAACAAATAATTTATTTCATTTTCATAAATCAAATTATGTTTAAAGTATTCTGCTCTAGATAATAAAATTAAAAGTATAGATGTATTTAAAAATTAATATTTCATCGTGATTTAACCAAAAAAACATTATATGTAGTAAAATCACACTACGTACCTCAAATTTTCATAAATATAATTTTTAAAAAATATAATACTTTTGCAAACAATTTTTAAGGTGTATTTAAGTGTTCGATGTTAAAAATATTACACTGACCATATTAGAACATTTCTAAGATATCCAGCACACGAATTTGTAACTTATACAATATTTGAATAATGAAATTCAATAACTAATACTCTGGAATAAAAAAATCTTAACAATAATTCGTTTAAAAATAGAAAAATATCCAAAACAAAAATTGTTTCTCTATAAAAACTATTTTATCAAAGAACTTGCAAAACATTTGTACTCATAAATAATAAAAGATTATTAACGAATTTTGGGTGTCACGTCAATTAATTATAACTGTATAATAATATTCCCAATGATTAAAGCATCATACATTATATATTATATAATATCTATAGAGCGTTATAATAATAAATAACATACATGAATATGCACGATTATTTAGTTTCCTATTTTTTAATTGTTGTGAATTCCTTATAAAGCATTTTTATGTCAGTCATTTTGATTAACAATTTTTTTTAAATTTTTCTATTTCATATCTCAAAAGTTAAATGAAAATTCAAAGTTACATTCATTCCATGTTGTGAAAAAAAATGTTAACGTTAAATGATTTTTTTAATACATTATATAATATATTGTACTGCAGTTCGCAGCACCTACTACTTCTATAGATCAGATAATGGCACCCCGAGTCCCAAAGATATAGACATCTGTAAAATTATTATAATATAATCGTACTAAATTTAATTTCTCTTTATAACTCAAATAAATAAATATACATAAATATAATTAACAAATAATAATAGCACTAACTTATTGTGTTTAATCTTAACAATATCAAATCACAGCTAGGTGATGCACGGTCTAGGTAGAAGTATAAACTATTTAATGGCAAAAGAAGATATTTTTAAGGCCGATAGTGTGATTAAAAATAGTGCTAATATAAACCAATTTCATCTTAAATTTCTCTATTACCTCTTAAAAAAATTCAGCCACGGCAATATGACACTAAATAATTTAATAAGAAGAAGACGATTTGCTACAATATTTTCGAATTACCGAATTATCAACCGACGCAATGGCATTGTATAAACTATAATTAAGACAATTTAAATGAAATTTGATTCTACAATGAAATGTGCAAACGTTTTGTTATATTTAACTCATACTTAACACAAACTTCGAGTAACTCGATAGAATGTAAATGCAATTTATTACAATGTGCATGTTATTATTTATACAAATTTATATAATTGTGAATACTGTTATATTTACGAAATTCACATTGAATTATAATATTTCAATGACTCAACTGAAATATTACTCCTTAATTAACCTCATTACTATAAAATTCTACTCAAAAAGAATTTTAATGGGACACGTCTTCCTAACATTCAATCAATATTCAATAATGTACATATTTTCAAATGTCTTTATTTATATGCTATAAGTATTTATGCAACGGTAAAATACTGTACACTTTATTTCAATGGTCACAAACACTAAAAACCCCTACACCAGTATGAATATTTCAGCTGCTCTATAGTTTTGTTATAATTTGTTATATACTAAAGAATAATAAACATTTTAAACAATTCAAGAAATATTCAAAAGTATGTACTATTTTTAAGGATTAAATTGTTTACCTTACAAGTGTAACTGAAGTAGGTATGCAATGATATTATTTATATTTACCAATTACCAACAATAGTGATACTGTTTTATTGTTTTAATATAAATTATATATATATATTGAATTTAGATACTTCACATTCCAGATCAAAAATAAGATTGGCAATATCTCTTTAATAAATAATATATCTGTATAATTTTTTTTTACAAAATGTGTGTTCATGCACATTGGTATCATTTGGAGATTATATTTTAAGTTTTGAATTTAAGTATCATAAAATATATTTTTATTGTGTATTGTAATGGTTTATTCTATTCTAACATACGTTACGAGCTAATAATTTACCGATTAATCAGTCGATTTGCTGTCATAGTTCTTAAGTTAATTAATAAGCAAGATTATTTAAAATTAATGTAGTTCGTTTCATAAATGTCCATTATTTAAAGTGGCTATAATAAGTAAAAATTGTCATTTTCAATTATTTACATAATATACTAATCAGTTATTACATATTATGATGTATCTACCTACATTGTATTATAATTGTTGTGATTTTTTATTATAAGTTGTACCTATATAAGTGCCTATTATATAAGTATGACTTATATTTTCACATTAAGTGAATTAAAATGTTTAATATTTTACCCTTGTATATTAAAGTTGTATCTTTTTATACATTTTAATTCTCATTATTGAGAAGATAATCAGTATATTTTGTTGTTTATGCTTACGCAAGTACCTATACGTTCTAAATTGGCATTTTATTAATCAGGAGTATTTCAATAACATTATAGTGTTTTAAAAGTTATTAATTGAAATTTTTAAATACGTTTTAAATAGGCTAGGTAAATCTAACTTAACTTACCTTATACGCACTTGGATAGTAAATGTAATAACTGATGAATTCAAAATATGATATGTTTGACGTTTATGGTTTATTTATTTTAATTAATCCTAAGACACAAAAACTGGAAAGTTAAAATTCGCACCATCACATTATCTTTATGTAAATGGAGAACACTAGATATAAACAAAACTAGTTATAGAATATAATAAGAACTTAAGACACCTCAATCAACTATTTTTTAAGAAAATGAAGTCTTTTAAAAATTATGTGGAATTGCTAGATTTTTTAGAAATGCTTAATTTTAAAAGGCACAATAACGATTCTGTCAAAGAAATTTTAATAGAATAAGTGCTTAAAGTTCATGTCAAGATTAGTTTGCAGTCTAACTTCGCTGATAGGCACCATTGATTTAAGTGAAATGTTTAACTGTGTACAAACATATAAATATTGATACATGACTTCGAAGCAGGCAAGTAAAAAAAAAAAAAATAATGGCCAAGGTATTTGGCTATTATTCAAGACGCGTCTGCATCTCGTTTTGGTCGAATGGACGACTCGAATGTGCACTTCTCTAAAATCAATTCACATGCAGCTTTATATTAGCTAAATGTATAATAACGACAGTTTTGTTTTATTGTTTTTTTCATTTTTACTAATGAATGAAAAATATAAAAACCAATTGTTATACAGCGTCATTGCTGAACAGAGGAAGCCAAACAATTACGGTAAATACAATGCATACTCTGCAGTCTAGTAGTATTTGAGTAAGTTTAATCAGTTGCCCACCCCCACCCCCTGTCCCATAATTTATTATTATAACAAAATGTCGTAAGATTATATAGTAAATGTATGTACACAGAGTGAGTATAGTGGCTATAATCATTTGTGAATATACCGCGAATGTAAACCGTTGTATACGCAAGGACGAGTCAATGAGTGGGTTAGGTTCGATATATATAGTAAGTAGATAATTAAAACAAACAATTTAACATTAAATGTTCAATTCGCATTAAATAATATGATCGTGTATAACATAAAGGGTAAACCTCGACTTTCATCTTTATTACTTCCCACGCCTTTCACATTGTATTAAATTAATCTTTCTATTAACACGTTGCAGTGTGGCTATATAATATAATAAGGCTGTATTTGAAATATTACCGGATAATATTTTTCTTGATATATCCAAGAGTAATTAAAATACCATGATAATCTTCACTAAATATAGCAGAACAAATCTTCAAAGGTAGAAGTGCTGTTAACAATTATGTGTTTATATAAGCAACAACAACAACAACAAACACGAATTCGATTAACGACTGTAATTCGTAAACTGTGAAATTTATCATTCGCTCTGTATACTCGTGGATATAGTGAATTTATTGGCTTAGTGTGTCAAAATTAGTTCATCAATCGGTATCTGTTACGTAACATTACACCACACTGCACACACCAATACACGATAATTGTACAATAATATTATACACGATGTTCAATCGGAGCGGATGGTAACTTGTAAGATACCATACGATTAAAGAGTATAAAAACAACAAAATAAATAAATAAAGATAATAACTCTGTTGTAAAAATATATTATAACATTATCTCAGCTATTATAATTATTATTACGTATTACATCAGTGGACGGCGGCGGCGTGTACGGTTATGTTGTTTGAAGTGTGATACGCTGATACCCACAGCACTGCCGTTATAATATTTTCAAATATATTTTATATACCTGTACAGAGTGATTTATAGTGCATGCTCATCCCCTTTTTTCAATACTTCAGTTATTTAAAATCTGTTTTTTGGATTTTTTAAATATTCCGAAAGATTATTAATTCTTTAAATTGTTGGTACTACTTGAAGAGTGTTCCTTAGATATACAAATGTCTGTCATTCAAATGACAACTTCACTTTTGTGCTGTAAATTTGTAAATTATTTAGTGGATAACTTTTATGAAAATTTATTGAAATCAAAATTCGAAAGAGTAGTTTTTGAGTTTAGTTTTGTGTTCTTATGGGTCCGTGATAATGAATTTGGAAGATTAGTGAGGGGATATGGTAGTTTAAGATTTTAGAAATGTATACTTATTTATTATTTATAAAAAATAATATGGTCTAATTATAATAATACTATATCCGATATCACCTACATATATTTTATATTTTGTAAAACTATTATTAATAACTTTTATCAAAAACATTAAACATTTTAAGAACTGAAAACTACACGTTCACATTTGTAATTTGATAACTACATAAGAATTTTTTTTTAAATGATCCTCTGCATAATTAACAGCAGAAAAGGGGGAGGGTTGTCATTTGAATTAAAGAGATAAAAAATCTCGAGAAATTGAAAATATAGTCTGAAGTTTCAAAATACAACATTTCAATAAATGTACTATAAAATGAGGGTGAGTACTGTATAGCATACTGAGTACTATACTAGTATATTGAGTATGCTAGGTGAATCACGCTGTACATCATAAGTCATTACGTATTATAATATTCGATGCACAGTATAGTTGTGTTAAAAAGGTACCACATACTGCTTGAATGTTAAATCAATGGGCCAAATACTAAACGGATAATCTAATCGGTCATATAATATTGTATTGACATAATATATCCAACAGCGCTAATAAAAGGATCCAAAGTCCAGAATGATTTTTTTCCAACGTTTCTATCTCTGTACACTAACAGTACGCATAATAATATTATTTCGGAAAGATAATGATGAACATACGTCTACTAACATTGGAAACATACTCGTGAGCATATCGTCCGGTGCTCGCACGTTTTATTATCATACATGAGTACATGACTAGTATTATTAATTTTTAATATAATAGTAATAAATAATAGTATAGTGGTATAGTTTCAGAAAACAGAGTCCCGATTTTGCACACAGGTACCTATAATCGTTTTAGACCGCATAGTCCACAACCGCATTCTTCCCTTTTTGACCAAATCAAAAAATTTAATATTTACTTCATGTTTAAGATACACACAGAAAAGTATTAAGAATATATAAATTGTATACAAGTATAAAATATATTCATTTTTGTCAATAATTATTTGATTAGAACCTACTGCAGTTACTAAGCATGCAAATATTTTATCTACATTTAAGTTCTTGTTATACACATAGAAAAGTTTTACACATTTAAGTTGTATCAACATTTTTTATTTACCAATTGGATATTTATTTTGTACTTACTGTCTTAATACATATTGTAGTTACTGTTATAATTAAACTTTACGATCTGTAATCTAAGTATAAATTATGAAAATAATTATTTACGTACCTATATTTTTTTTTTAATATTACATGATTTTTATGAAACTTATATTTTTAGTATTTTCTATAGTATTTTTATAACATAAATTAATAAATATTAAACTTTTTAGTCTGGCCGAAAAGGGAAGGTTAACGATTTTGGCAAAAATAGTCCCAACTATTTTGATAATAAAAAATTATAACATCGGAGGATGCATGTATTGCCAAGTAATGGGTAGTTTTGATTATTATGTGGTTCGATTTGTACATTTGGTTTGAGGGCAAAATCAGTGGAAAACAAATCTGAATGAAAACATTTATATGCCCAATGACAATACATAGCAATAATTAAAGTGTGCACTGTATACCGTTGACGTAGTTAAACAATATTATAATAAACCGTGATTCCCAAATGTGGAATAAAACATATTTTAAATCAATAAATCTGAACGTTGAAGTTATAAAATATAACAAATTCATATTCGAGCATAAACGTCTCACTGTATTCATCTCACAATTCTTTGTATTTTCTTGTGTCTGAATGATTTCTCAATTCTCATTGAATTCAAATTGAACACGTACATTAAGTGCCTACCCAATGACGAGGTGCACTCAACCCCTACAATACAGCAGAGCAGTTACCTATTTTAATTTATTATAGAAACAAATTAATAATTAAAAGAAAAAAATTTCGTTTGTACATATTGTAAGTAGCACGCTACAAGACTTATCTTTCCTCTGCAAGGAAAATTGAAGTATCATGAATATGTTTTGAGGTATAGTGCAGTGAAAACATTTACAATAGCATACCTATCAAAATTATATAATTGTTACATTCTCAGCGATTAGTCCCTTATATATAAATGTGAAGATTACAAATAAAATATAAACAAATATTTTTTTAACAATATTTCAATCAGAACTATAATATAAAACATCAATATTAACATCAATAATAATAACTACACAAATAGTTTTTTTCGCAATATTCATAATAAGAAAGTTAGTAGTTCAAAAGTAAAATAAGTAATTAGTGAACAACGTTGATTACTTTTAACTTGAACTTTACAGCAAAACTTATAATATATTTATATATTTTTTCATTCGTGTTGGTTTAATAATAAATTAAATTTAAGTTCTAGAAAAAAAAAGGAAAGCGTTCTTTCTGTAATTAAGTGTTTATAATTTCCTGATTTATACATTTTATTTA
Source organism: Myzus persicae (assembly GCF_001856785.1). Classification (NCBI taxonomy): domain Eukaryota; kingdom Metazoa; phylum Arthropoda; class Insecta; order Hemiptera; family Aphididae; genus Myzus; species Myzus persicae. The sequence continues at coordinate 39,209 of NW_019103005.1, read as the reverse complement.
TAATATACATATTTTACTAATTTTAATAAAATCAAATAATGAATACAACACAGTTAGGTATATTAAAAACAAGTACCTACCTACCTATTTAAGTACATAATGTAGTATAATGTATTATTATCTACATAAATGTTTTAAATTATTAGTTTTAATACGAAATAAAGATTGATTTATTTTTATTATACTTATTTGAAACCATGCAACAATTTTACTGAATTTTTTTAATAAGTATTTTTTTAAATGTTAAAATCTATCTGGAAAAATACTAAACAAATTAAACTAAGTTTACACTACGATTACAATAAAATGATATGCTTATAGGTAGGTAATTTATACTTTATATATGACCACAAACACAAAGTACAAATTTAACATTATGAGTACCTATCATAAATAACGACAGTTTATTATTAATTATCAACATTGTTCATTTAATATTCTCAGCCAACGAAATGAGAGCTTAGGTAAGTTTTAAAATGAATAAACAATGCAGTATTTTTTTTCAACAAATACACTTTTAAGTATAAAAGTCCTCCGAGAGTACCACGACTCGTAGTGATTATTATCCATATAATAACGCGTTTTTAGAATGTTTTCTTTCAGACTGTAAATTGAATTTATTATAAACTTAAAATAATCTAAAAAAATTTTCAATTAATCGTCGTTATATAAGCTCATGTAGGTACTTGTAGTCTATTATTTTGCTATAAATTTACCAAGAATTTGAGCCAATACTTTGGTGTATACTGTAGTTAAAATATCGTTAAATGTGTGTTTGTTATAATAATAATAATTGTAGTTCAAAAGGTTAGTGCAGTGGCAACTGTAAGCAATTGCGAATTGCAACTCTCAATCACTCGAAGGTTATTAATACATGTCTTTGATGTTTATTAGGCTGCATGTTATTTACGCTCTGAAAAAAGTTATTGAAAATACAAAATTACGGTATAAATAATATAAGATGTCCTGGTGTCTAGAATGCAAGTTAACGCTTAACCCATATTATTTATCAAACAGGTTATATTATTTGTTGTGATATAAATTTTACTATGAACCATAGGTTTAAATAATATGAATTAATTTAAACGTACTTCTGAATAATTCGATTAAATAGAAGAAAAATTATTGAAATATCACCGAAATAATAATAGTAAAGCTCGAAAGAGTATCGATTATTCACTGTTACCAGCAAAAAATGTATTCCAAATATTAAATTATTTTAATACTGACTGGTTATCTTACATAATATAATCATACCTATACAATAATATCACTCAGTTATTATTATAATATGTATTTAATTGCGTTTTAAAATAGATAATTAGTTTTATAATTCATTTAACTCTTTAAGTTTTATTAAAGTTTATAATAAATTACAAGTAGAAAAAAATTGGGTCTTACGGTAATAAATAAAAATCAACTTCACTTAAAACTTAGTTTGGAGTAACAAAACGTCCAAACATAACTATTGACACGCACAAGGAGCGTAGTATATTAATCGTGTAATACATTTTATTATTTGAATATATGTATATATTGTGATAATTTTCATCGTATTGTTTCTGGGGTCCACGGTCGGGATCCGAATTAAAAATACGAGACTCGAAAAGAATAGAATATAATAGAAATTTAAGAAACAAAAACAAAACTAATACACAAACCAGGCGGCCATCAATAGCTTGCGGTCGTGATGAAAAAAATTCATGCTAAAGCATAACACAGGCATTGTCGGGTAGGTACGCGTATTACGTATATAATATATATATATATTTATATGTATTTTTAAACGAAATATGATATTTATTTATATGTGAGAGCAAAACGCGTCGTCTCCGAGGGAGCTAAACCCGTTGGCAAGGCGAAATCGCAACAGGTCGCACAAGGTTTTTCGAAGTTGGAATAATGAAATTTCCAAGAATTGTGGATGCTCCGAGATTTTTAATATTTTTACAAACTGGTGACACTATTATTATATTATTAGATGCAGAAGAATATGGAATAAGAAAAGTTCTCTAAGATCATTGCTGTATCCTAATATAAAATGTTACATCGTCGTGAAATTATTTGTAAGTACACAATGAACACAGCAGGTATAATATATTTGGAAACATAATAAACCATATTGTAATATTCTCCTTAGTACTCGTTTGTTTAGTATCAATTTGTATTCCTGTAGTAAGTATGTATTTCTTTGATATAGGTAGATGAGCGATACATTCCTTCAAAATTGTTATTAATTAGTATAACGATAAGGTTTGGGACACGCACTGAAAATGTTCGAAACAAGCAATTAAAATTCTAAATTATGCTATTCTAAAATATGAGACTAAAATTATAAAAGGGGCAGGAAGGAACTGTATATGACGCATGAAAATATGCTTTAATATTATAGGTATATCAATAATATTCTTTAAAATTCCTAAATTTGTTAAATACACATTTTTATACGATGGAGATAGCTGCACATGGGAGGCATTTCATAAATGATTATTCGAATTAGGTAACACTATAGGTAACACATAAGATAAATTGTTTATTATTTTTCATTAATTCCGCAATGCTGATAGCTCATAGGAGATGTCATCAATAAATAGCTGATTTTTTTCTAAAACCTGAGATATCAAAACATCGAAATCATAAATTTGGCACAAAGGAGGTTCATTCCCGCCAACGACGATACATGACAAATAATATCTGCATTAGCCTACTATCTATTGCAATCTATCTATCTATAATTTCCAATTTGCTTCAGTTGAAATATTCTCAATTTATTAAATTAAAAATCTACAACTATTCAGAAGTTCTGGTTTCCCGACTTTTTTTTGAAAGTACAGAGTTGTATGGCAACATTGGCAACTGAATTAATTTTCTTGCGGAATATTGTGATATATATTTTATAGTAATAGGTACGTAAATCTCAAACATTTTAATTTTTTTTTCAAGTTAGAATTAAGCCTTAGCAGCCATAGCCTTTGACTGAAATTTGACATTTTTTGTTTTTACATATGCAATACACACTGTATTGGTTATTTCTATTTAAGATTAGTACAATATTTTTTGCATATCAATTAATAGTTTACAAAAAATAGACCTAGGGACTGAGAGAGAAACTCTGGAATATTGTATTTGGTTCTAGCAGCTTCTGTTTGTCTGCATTCGACAAGGATATAATGTTTGATTGTTGGTGGACTCCACATGTTGAGCATTTCGTTTGTTCTCCTTTTTTCATTAGATAGCCATGTGTGTAGAGTGTATGTCATTAAGGAAATTATGAGATTAGCTGCCTAAGAATAAAGTTAACTGTTAAGATTAATTCCGTTCATATAATATTATTATGAGTATGTGGTTAAAGGTTTTTCGTTTTTGCGAATAGTAGGTACCTATAGAATAAATGATTGATTGTACAAATTAATTTGTAGTAAACACAATGATTTTTAGTTATTTTAAACTTGCAGGTACTTAATTCGTTTTTGATACATTTTATGCAAAGTAATATTGTTTGAATTTGAAATATGAAATACGCAATTCTTTCAAAAAAAATTCAATTAATTTTTGGTCAATTGTTTCGGATATTTTTATTTATGCATTTTATATGGGTTTTTGGTGTATTTTATTAACATATTGTATTCATGGCCCTATTAATAAACTTCTGTGGATCATTGGAGTATCGAAGGGTGTACTTCAAAATTGCAAAAAACAAGTATCAAACCATAACAATTTACTGTATAATACTGTATACACGTTTTCAACTGAATAATAAATTTGGATGTATGTGAATATAACAATATTTGCTACTAAGGCAATATTTTTGCCATTCACCAATAGCCGTTATCAATTGAGTTTATAAATATAATTAAACGTACCTTTCCAGCAACAAATATACGCATTACGCACTAATCAATACTTAGTACTATATAATAGTAGGTATACAATACTTTTATAATTTATAGATATTACAATAAACTGTTTTATCAAAAAAAAAATATAACACTAATTATTATAGTGTCGGTTTCTTAAGTGTCCCATTCAATACGTTTTCATTCGCTTTATTATTATTAATAGATAAGAGTCGGACCCAACAATCAAAAATGTATAGTGTCCAAGTGGAGCAATGACCGTATGGTGAGTGTAATAATTTTGACAAAAATCCCTGTTTGGGACACTAACATAATATATTATATATACCGTATGGGCCAGTGAAATTATTATTGATTGAGTGAGCCATTTGGACTTTGATGAGTATGTGACTTTAACATAAGCTTATTAACACTGTACACCATTATATTACGATATTACTATACTCATATCTTTTTAATGTTCTCGATTAATTATCAATTACACATGCATATCGTAGATGATTTAAATTTTTTAATATTATGCCAATGTTATTACCATACAATATATATAAATTACTTCATAGATTTATAGGTGAATTCTATAAATCTATAATTCATTCTTATTCTCCCAAACAGGGTGTATAAATATTCTGCCAAACAGAACACGTCTTGAGTCGACTTTCCCAAACGGTCTGCACTCTCTAAGAGTATAGGCCGAATCACCGAGTTTCTTTGAATTATTATGTATTAAAATTGTTTCTGTATAGGTTGAGTATACTATGAAAAAATAATTTCAAATCCACTACACTTCACTCTACTACATTCAGTGGAGGATATAAATTATAACCGTGCAGACGTTAAGCGTTTTTTAGTGTGAAACAGAGAACAAAAACTATTACACAATTGTTGATTTTGTTTATTATATGTATGTACAATATTTTAAGTAAGTAGATAAAATTATTAATTTAGAGCAATTCAATATACACAAAAAAAATAAATTTAAGTGAAAAGTATGTAAATAGTTTGGTTTATCGACCTTCTGAAAGCATAGCTTCTGTTTATGGTAGACTCAAAATTAGTTAATTAACTGTATCAAAGGATAATAATTGTGAGTATTATTGTGATTTGTCTAATTTTGTTTCTGCATCTACTATATTTTTAGTCTTAGAATAAATTCTATCAATTTGAGAGTATCAAAAAGCAATCATCAAAAGAGCAAAGCTAAATTGAAAATTGAAAATTTACAAATATTGTCAAGTCTACACATTATTTTACAAAATAAATGTTGTGTTGGAGACGTCTTATCAAAATGACAATAATTCTCAGAGAACCTATTGAACAGTAAGTATCTGATAATTTGTAGTTTAAAGTGATACTAAATACTAAGATAAAAGCTTATGTGTTATATTAGTCATTATCAGCTTAATTATAAATTATTATTATTATTGGAATATTATGTCAGATACAATACTATATTTATTATTGATTAAATACTCATCAATAAGGATGAGAAACAAGAGTGGGGAGAGCTAAATAAAAAAAATATATATTTTATTTAATATTTGTATAGTAACAAATAGATAATAATATTGTGCTCATATAAATTATAATGCCGTACCTATGAAACATTAAATATTAAAATGACTGTGCAAACACAAAGAAACATGTTTATTAATTTACTATAATAATATTATTATTCGTTATTCATTATTTATTATTTACATAAGCGGCGGAGTACCCACTTAAATAGTATTTAAATTTTTCATACCTACTCACTGGAACGAGATCTCAAATGTATGGAGGTCGAGGACAACACTATTACATTATGTTGACGGTTGTACATTTTAATCCGTATTCCTAATCGTAATTCGTACATTTAACATACAATATTGGTAATTCATTTTTATTATTATAATACCGACGCATCCATAACTATTTATGGTTATTATTGCCTTTTTATAAGCATTGAGATTAAATATATTGAAGCACTATTGTTGATTTTGAAATCACTGAGATGCGTTTGTATTGTTGTTATTTATTTTCCAAAAAAATATGGCTTACATTATAATATTTATTTTATACTTCGCATAGGTGTATAATATACTTTCAAAGCATTAATCGTTCTAATTTAAGCATGTGGTTATTAGCAAACGTTGTGTACTTTTTTACATCTTATAAAATAAAACATTACCTACCTACTCACTTTGATCTTTTTCTATATGCAGTATGCACCACACGCTCCAAGTATTTATACATACAATAGACGTACCTACATCTATATTATACATAAGAACGACGTTCGGTTATTGTTTTGTACGTAATAAGATGTACTTTGGATGCAAATAGCATAATTTTTATTTATTTGTTAACTGCATTTAATTAGTATCCTAACAATTGGTTCAATGTTTCACTGATCATAAAAAAACGTATTTTATACTCGAGCATTACAATATATAAAATGAATATGATAGATACACAATATTTATAAGAATTTAGATTCCAACAATTATTGACGACTATCGCATAGCATATTTTTTTACGTTTTTAGATCTAACACTTTATCGTGCATTATATCAGGCTTCTACGTGTACATTATACCGTATAATAATAATATAAATGTAACTCATTATATACTATGTTATATTATTGACCTTGAAACAACTCGTACAGATTATTTAGCCATACGATTTGTATTTTATACTACCTGCTATATATAAATACATATAATAAGTATGTTATGGTAATCATAAGACGTTTTATTTTTATACAATACTTCACTGTTTGATATATTTTCTATCCATTATTATTGAAATACAGTAAAAAACGATCGTTGAGATCACCGGCAAGGCGACAAATATATAGCCTCCAACCGTTAATTATTATACGATTGCAATTGTTAGTTGAGATTATTGTTATTATTTTTTTATATATTATAACTTTATGTACTTCCATTATAAGTATTCCTTATAAAGTTATAAAATTTAATATATTAAGATATTAAACGTACAGTTTTAATAATAAACTGAAATTGACAAGGATTCTATAACACCATTATAGATTTGTTCTCATTTATAATTTATATATCAAATATGGTTTGGATGTAACTTTTAGAAATCCAATTAATTCTGTTCGGGCTCTACTATGAAAAAAAAGGTGTGTAAAATATCACGTTACTCAGGGTCACTGGGGCATATAATACTTCTTAATCGAAATGAAAAGTAACAATGGTAATTAAGAAAAATATTTTCAGGATATATACAAAGGTATATACATAGGTACATATAATAATAAAATAAGGATTATCTAAAATGTTTAAATGATGCACCTATTGTATCATACTGCAGTTGTGTTGTATTAGCAGTGGGCATTTGTCATAAATTACTTCGAGGAGTATATAAGTAAAGGTTCTAATTATTTTTCGAGATTTCCTTTTTAGAAAATTCAAGCCACATGCAATTCTAATAATTTGCGTCATACTTATTTCTTTTCATTATTATGTTTATCGATGAAACCAATATAAACTTTTTATTTTTAAATCGTACCTGCCCTGATCTAATTTGACCTATATGCATAATAAAACGATAAATTATGATCTATATTGAATTCAATACATAAAACACCAACAACTTTAAATGACAAAATAATAGAAGAACTTACTATATCAAAATATATTTGCTGGTATACTTATACCTAATATATTATTATTTAGGCACTAAGCACCTGTAATATACTACTAGGAACTTAACCAACAATTATAAAATTAGGTTAAGTATTTTTATTTATTCCACATTATTTTTGCGGTGAAATGATAACATAGTCAATGCAACCCTCCCAACGGCACGTGAGTAAACGCAGTGTGTACGCAACAGGTTATAAACATACATCGTAGTACTATATTTAATATATTTGTCAAAAATTAACTGAATAAACATCAAACTGATTACACAGTTAACCAAAACTGTAAAACAAGGTATGGATATTTTTACTAATCTAATTTTGATATTAGTTTTCGGATTCTTTCATATAAAATTGTTGCACGATTCTTGTTATATCGAAATTTAATTTATTATATAGGTATTAGACTGTATACAAGGTGAGTTTTTTCAACTAATGACACTAATTAGGTATCTGAATATTTTATTTAAAATTTTAAAAATCCAATGTCACTTTTTTCCTAAAATTTAAATTTTAGAAAAAAAATTACTGTAACTAAATTAAAATACCAAATATTTACAAATAATAAATACATGAATAATGTCTGTATAATTTTGAAAAGTATACTAAAAAATTATATTATAGAAGTATAAAAAATAAGGAATTTTTATGAGTTGTTTTTTAAAAATTATAAAAACTAAACAAAATCATTACGTTAAAAAATGTGAGGTACTTGGTAGAAAATTAGATTTTTTGAAAAAAATCAAGTCATACAATGTACAACTGTATATTTTAAAAACATGTTTGATACTTTTCTAAATTCGCAGAAATTGTGAGAAAACGCGTATACCTTACGTTTAAATTTACCCTGTATATCTGAAACCTACCACTTATCAGTGGTGTTGATATTTACGTGCAACAAGAACATAATAGAGAAAGTATCCGATGTGTCCAATTAGAAGTTATGCCACTAAATATGTTTTAGAGTTTAATATTTATGTACTGATCATATTTTATTGTAACTGTATAGTGTATACCTAGTACCTACCGTTCACACCAATTTCGATATGAATGATATCTTTATTCAATTTTAAAATTGTTAAAAATATTTATATTTTAAGCTGAATAATAATCACATTATAGTTAGTACGTTGAACAAGTTCGACAGAGTTGAATGCGTAATTAAAAAAAACTTAAGATCCGTTTCCGTGAATATGATACGAGGGGATAGATCCTCTCGCTGAGTTGAGGTTATTATAGTTCAATCCTCGTATTCATTTTAACACGAGGACTAAAATTGTAAACACCCCAATTGTTAAGTTTCTAAATTTGATGTCTACAAAACAGCTCACTTCGTAATTAATAAGTAAATGCAATTGTTGTAACTGCTGGTTGTTTAAATCAGATACTTCAAGGTCCTCGTAATTTCATGACGTTGGTCAATTACTTTGTTTTTATGAATTTGAATTATCATCATAATTTTTTCAATAATTGATTTTATGGAACGAAAACATGTTCTAACACAGAGAAATTTTTTCTTTTGGTGAGTATTCTCTTAGACACACACAGCACATATTATGCATATCATATTGGTAGTTGGTATGTAGGCAGTAGACACCTAAATGTTATATTATATTAGTATTTTGTGTTATTATTTTAATTTTCAATTTATGAGTAATTATTATACAACTTATATATTAAATGTACAAACTATAGAAGTATAGATGTATAAAACACACGCCACTGTAAAATGTATAATATATTCATTGCTCCGCTCACAATCTAAAATTTAAGAGAATTTTATAGGTGTACTATACTTATTTCATTCTTTGGTTTAATTTTAAGGCATTTAATTCCTCTTTCTAGATATAGTTTAAAATTAGAAGAGCATAAGTAGTAATCATTATTATCTATTCGAAGAGTTTATATAGAATGGAGAAATAAAAGAATGTAAGTAACATGTTATTACATTAAGTAAGGAGACCTGGGTGCTAGTGTACTCTAGTCTCTAACAATAACTCTGAAACTATAGATGGTATTTGAGTTCGTTATATTATATAACTTATATATGTTCTGATCTCGGCTCTGTGCTGATTTTAGTTGTATGACGAATTTTAACACTAAAAAAGTAAACTTTAAATTGTATTCCTTAAATACATTTAATATTTGCCCTGAAACGGTGTAAGTTGTTACAAATTCTATATTTTTAATACAATTTAAAAATTAATTCTGATTTATTATTAGCGTTTGATTTTTTTTTTTTAGAGTGTATTTTCTCTCTTATTTCATCGGAATAAATAAATAATTAATTATTTTCATAGTAACAGTCTTGTGTTCAGCATTATCAGCCTAGTTAAAAGATTATATTAAGTCTTTAAAATGTTTAAGTATAACCGAAATTCTAAACAAATATTAATTGCATAAGTATAGTGTATACAAATATCATAATAAAAATATGGAAAATAATCTTTTTTATAATAAATTGTGGTTGTACTCTAGGGTTAGCAACAAAATATGTTAAGTTTGGAAATATTATAAATTTTTATTTTCCCTATGTTATAAAATAGTAGTTATATAATTATATATAAATATAATTTATAGTTTTTACTGCAGCCAGCAAGTAATAAGTATAAAATATAATAAAGCTTATCAAAATATTCACGTAATAATTATATTACGAAAGGTAGTACATTCCTACTTCTTTTAGAATTAAATTCAGCCTTGTTTTGTTTTTTTTTTTTATCAAAATATCAGCAATGATAGGTATTTATTTTGTCAATAATTATTAATTACTAATTAGTTATAAAATACGCATACAAAATATAGTTAAAACAATTCATCAAAATAATTAAAACAGAAAAAGGAACAAATAATAATTAGACATCGAAACCGGTTGAACTAATAAAGAAAAACACTGATGATGAGGACGAGTATCTGCTTAGTATGGTTGTGACAGTGTAAAGATTAAAATTAGAAAGAATCATGGTCCATGGATGTTACTGGGTCCTGATATACCCAGTGGTGAAGCCTGAACTTTTTGTCCGCGTGGCCACTGATTTATAAAGAGTTACAGTGGCATACGGAAAAAATGGTCATTATCTTCTCTTCTTTGTTGGTCCAATACATGGCAGTATGACACCTAAAACTTGAAATTGTTGATCCTCATTTCCTGCCAAAGTTTTCCCAGGTCCCAGGGAAGGGATCCTTGGGGTCTGGACTCTGAACCCCTTGGCTCCTACAATATTTTTGTAAAATTTATGAATAATATATTATTTCAATCATACAAAAGCTTTTAATATTTTTATAAAATTTCAGGTCAGGCCAAAGATTTTCAAGGACTGCTTCAAGCCGCTGCCACCGCTGATACCATGCGCGAAATCACTAATATTATAATCTTCATCTTGTCGTTTGCAAAAAAGATATTTGTTGAGGCCATAACTGTCTGCATTATTTTCTAGTTATTTCATGTTTTATTGTTTACAAATCATTTTATCATAAATAGACTGTTATAATTATAGACTGTTATATAATCAAGTGAAAAAATACATTCATTAGTCTGGAGAATTCGATTTTAATGAGTGATCTTGTGCGCCGGCCATAGTGTGAACTAGAGAAACGCACTAAAACACAACTGCCCACACTACTACCTATTAATTGTGCCTTTAAGACCTTTATTAAATCACAGTGTCGTAATAAAGACGTATTTCTCTAATTATTATTTCGATCATCGTTAAATAACCGTTAGCACAGTTTGTTATTTTTGAAAATCATTAAAACCCAAGAATCACGTGCAGATTAGCGTTAACTAGTTCCCTTGTTATCAAATTAAATCGCAATAAAATATTTAAACATAATGGCAGTAAGTTATTAAAAATCTTAAAAACACATGAAATATCTAATCATAATATGAACAAAAACAACAGTAATAGGTAGGTACGTGGCGTTTCTGAAATACTATTTTATTTTTTTCCACAATAATTGATTTAAAAAAACACTATTTATAATTTATATCAAATTCGAAATAATAATATATTAAGGTTTTGTTATTTATCCACTTCACTCACCCTTATTATTATGATTTTGCTAAATATTTCCTTAACTAAATCCTATTAATTCCATCATATGTTTATATTATTTTAAAACAATGCTCTAAATCTAATAATTTTTCTATACAATATTGTGAAAAGCATTTAAACGTTTGAATTAAATTGTTATTTATGTCAATATATATATGTATGTATTGAAATTCATAGTTATTTATTATATTAATTATTAACTTAAGAATGATGTATTGATATTTGATACTAGATAATTAGAAGGACTAGTAATTTTTAAACTTTAAAGTACATGATGATAAGTAGTAGCATCTACAAACGGTTTTACTTGCGACCTGTCTATATACTGTTAAAAATATTTTTTTATCCATAATATGCTGACCGATTTAACTACGTACCTATAGGTAAGTACAATAGGTAGTGTAATACACATTGTTATTACTATACGTATTATATAATTACGAGAAAAAATATTATATACATAATTTGTATGAATATTAATTATATTATCAAGTCAACGTTCTTCCATGGACATTGCGGGAGTAAAATATTGTGTTTGTTTTGCCTGTCCAAAGGGAAAGATAGATATAGATTATACGTAAAAGTATATAATGTTGTCGATAAGGAGCCCCTTATTGTATATACTGTTTAAGCGTTGCGTCTATTAAACAGATATTATGTAGATTTGTATATATTATTTAAACTGTAGTATGAATAAATTAAAACACGACTTTTTAAAACTATTAATGAAACATTAACATGAAATCGTAAATATGGTGATCAGGCATGTATAATTTATAACTTGCTTCTAATGCTAATATGCATGTTCAATATTTATATGATACTTACAACTTACCTAAATGATAATGATTTATGAACCGAACTTATGAAATATTTATAAAAACCAATTATCTGGGTAATTGCAGTTACATTAGTATATGATGTTTGATAACAAAAATAATGTTCCGATTTTCTAGGTTTATTAAACACAAAGACTTTAATTTCATTACAAGGTTACAATTTAAAAACTATTTAACCCAAAAGATTATTTTTAATTTGTTGATACCTTAGTTTTTTAAAAGTGGAAAAATTAAAATTACTTATACTTCAATATACAATATAAACATAAATTGAAACAATTTTTTTAAGTAGGATATAACATAAATCTATAAATATTGATTACAAATTTACAATCATAATTTCATATTTTTGCTACAGACGACGTTCTTTTAAAACTACAAACTACACGTGTTAAATTTAAATAGTTATTGAAATTTGAAATAATATTTGTCTAGGAGTATCTAAAAAATGCTCGATTGTATGTGTAATGAAAAAATGAAAAAATGAAAAAAAAAATTACTCTTAAGAAATGTTTTCAGTCCGAAACTAACAACATGTCTTCTCAATGTTTTTGATAGTCTGTCAAATAATAGCGTAAACATAGTATGTGTTGATAAATGTCGAGATCGGATGTTTTAGAAATTCGTCTATTATTGTTTGGTTTCAAAACAATATATCGTCTAATAACCGAAAATATTTGTATTTCAGACACCAGGTTGGGTACCTCGTGTTTGCATATAACTACTATATCTCATGATTAGTTAGTAATCCAAAATATTTGCATTTAAAATTTTATCCGTAGAAAACATTCAATATTAATATGATGGTTAAATTGAGTATTTTTGAATTTTAAGTAAGTTAATAAGTTTATAACAATAATAAAACGGATTTTGTCTGATATTGAACGACGACATAATATTATGGTTTAATATCATTATAAGTATCTACATTTGACCACCAAAATAAGAAATGTAAAATAATAAAAAACTAAAGAAGTATTAAATTCCAATAGTCCGTAAACATTATTTATTATTATTATTATTATTATTATTTATAGACTCGAGAGCTGTCGAAACGATATTTTAGAGAATTATGTAGGTCACAACTCGCGACTCATTTTTCGGCTTGAATTTTCGTTTGATTAAATTGCTTATAATACATCAATACATATTATGTCATGTGCAGAATTATGACATTTAAGACATTGTATAAATCGAGCGTAATGAATGAGCAATAAACTTCTTAAAGTTCTATTATATTTCACCTCGGGAGTGATAAACAAAATAATCAAATTTTTACAATATACATACACATTTCAATATTATGTATATTATACAAGGTGCAGTGTAACTCTACTGTTTGCCAACGAAACCTCTGCAATACCCTGTGACTTCTGACTTGTAAACTGTCCTCAGTGATTGCAAATATTCATGAATTTTTAACTCTCAATTAGTTAACACTTTTTACCTCTGAACAAGTAAAAAGTTTAGTCAAATATCATTACTTACAATCGTTAGAATTTTACGATTATTTATTTAGCACTCATGCGATAGTAATGATATTTATTTAAATTTATAATACGCATAAATTTAGCAGTATGAATAATACCATCGTAATTAGATATATCACATACGTGTTTGTAAACAATTTACAACACATATTATAATATTATATGACGGTTTGTAGTGTTTGTACGTAACTATTACCGAGTTTATAATCAAATACAGGGTGATTATTTTAACAGTTTCTTTTTGCACTCACTATCTCAAAAACTATAAATGTTTTTTATTTTTTACTAACCATTTATTAAAAAGTATCTATATAAGTGTACGAGTTTTTATGTACAATATTTTAGTTTATCTACTGTCTATAAACAAGCTTGTATAGAAGGTAGAGTTATTTTCTTATAATATATACACTAAAAAACATTTATAAAAAAATACACTTACAATAAATGAAATAAAGACAAAATAAGAATAAAAACAAATTACATCCTTGTTTCTTAAATTTACAATTCAGTAGATAAAAATTGAATAAAGATTTATTTATATTAATACTATTATTTACTCTAAGATGTTTCTTAAAATTAATATTTAAAGAATTGAAATATGTTGGTCCTAAATAATCAACAAATTGCTGGTCTATACCTTTTTTTATGTAGGTCACTACAGATCGTAAAGTCCATACAAAAAAAAATTGTATAAGCAAAAATGACTCTTTTTACTATTTTTTACTATTTTACTTTTTTATTTAAGTAAATAACATTAGGTATACACTTTTAATAATTTTTTATTTCATAGAATATTATTCTGATTAAAAAAATGAACGTTTAACAAGTTAGTTAGATATACTTAAAATTATTATACAATTGGAATTGTAATTGTAATTGTAATTGGAGTCTCGCACAGGTGAGGAGTACCTTCACGAGTTATGCCTTGTAATTAAAAATTGAGCCCCAAAAGATCCATTACGAAAACCGTGTATTTTAATCAGGGGTTCTTAAAAAACTGATGGTTAAATAAATTAATAAAAAGCAATTTGTTTATTGATTGTTTAATTATGATGTAACAAAAATCAAATATTATTATATTTGATTAATATATTAAATCACTTTAATCATACTTCTTATCGAAAATCAATATTGTCAATAATATAATAACATAAATAAATAATCAAAATACAAATATAATCAAAATCCATCAAATAATGCTATCAACAATTAGGTTTTGGTATACTCTTTTGATAAGGTTTTCACAAATCCTATCCTTGTTAATTTATTTTCATTTAATTTTTAATCATATTTTCAATAAATAAAATATTGTTTTGATAGCGCTTCCTAAATGTACGGACAGAAATTGGCGAACATTTAAGTAGTTTTAACTAACATTAAGATATCGGTTAGAATTATTCTTAAAACATTTAAATATTTATAAAATATATTTGGATATAAACTATTGAAAAATCAAAAAAACTAATATACATACTTTGGGAAAAACCGAGAGAGAACGATACTTAACAAAAAACAAAAGGTCAAACATTATAATTTATAATAAACGGTTGGTTACAACCTACAACCATATCGGTTAAACATACCATACCTTATTACTTATATAGGTCGTGGGTTGTTATGAGAATATATTATAATTGTATTGATTGTAAAATTCTTAATCCTAATTAAAAATGAACACAAGTTACATAACTACCAAATAAAATGAAACGTATTCATTATTACATATTTTCGCATAATTCGAAGTACCTAAATAAATTTTATTAATATTTTGACAGTAAGTACATATTTTTAATTTATCTATATATTTACAGACATATTATTGACCATAATAATTTTTTTGTGGGAAATATATTCGATATGTCGTAAATCGTAATAGAGAACGTCGTAATAAATAAGATAAAATAGGTAAACGATTTTTGATACCACCAAATCTGTTTTACAATCGATAAATTGCTCTAAATTTGTTTGTTTTTCTGTTCAGTACTTTTCTTTTTTATGATTCAGATTTTAAAAATGAATGTTGAATAAAAACCCTTATCTCGTGTTTTTTAAAACATATTTGTGCACATATTTTGACTTTTTTATTACATACAAATCCATGCCCTACTTAATATATTCTTCCTAATCAAGTATTTTATAACACTTAGGTAAACCCAAAACAGTACAAAACTAAATATTTTACACATTGTAATATCTTATATTATATTATATAAAATACCGATAATATACTATAGTATAGAATTTAGGCCGTTTTTATTGACAGGAATGGTGGTAAACAACAACTATATAACTTATTATTGGTTACCAATAACCAAATCCGGAAATAAAATTCATCCATGCGTACATTACTATATCTCTTAACATTATTTATGAGTCCTGAGCTCAGAACCCTCCCAGACTCTGAGGAGAACCTCATAGAACGGAAAAAATATTGTACAACCGTATCAAAATCGTGCAAATAGACGAAATTTGTATAATCCATTTCTACAGGACACAACTGAGGTGCTATCGATGCTCCTGAAAAATATATGTGTAAAAATTCAATTTTTATGTATTGAAGAAATTCTCAGATAAATATTCCGGTTTAGTGCTTTTGAAGATGAAATTAAAATTGTAGGCTACCGTTCAAAACAGTAAAATTATAACGATTAAAAAAAACAGAAGATAATTTATAATACTATAATTCTATTTCATATGTGTTGTTTTATGACACTAAATTGTACAAAAAAGTTTGGATTTTGTCAAACCTCAATGAAAATAGTAACAATAATTGTTATTTAATAATATTGAAATTTAAAAAAATTGTAATCTGAATTTTTTATGTTTTTTCCTATTATTTTAAAAATAATTTCAATTTTGATCTCTTAAAAGTATAAATTGAGATCTCGATTGCTACCAGAAAACCCCTTCAAAGTTGATAACCAGAGCACATTTTCTAAACTTACACATTATTTTTATAAACATTTATACTTTTTGACATAATGCTATAACGGTAAACAGATCCATCCATAATAATATAATATACATGCTATGTACATTTATCAATTATTTTTATATTTACGGAAGAGTTGTTTCAAACCTACCTCATGAATAGAAGTAAAAGAAAATACCATATCTTACCAATAATTTATCATTCATAATACATAATATATCCATACAAAAAAGTTGTGTCCACGTAAGAGTGACACGTTTATTATGAGAAATCCAGAACACCTTTCATAGATTTTAGAAATTAGGATTACTGTATAAACGTGAGCAAATATTATTAATTTCTTAAGTCATGTTGAATTGTATAAAAACAAATTGACTTAAACTTAAACCTAACAGTTGTCGATCACTGATCTGACATTGCTGTATATTATCTTGTTTAAATTAAATATCTACATAATTTTTATTTTTTAGAATCATTTATATTTTATATCATTATCAGGCAGGAGGCAAATTCTTACAGTACAACTAAAATGTTTCGAATTTTTTTTTATTTCTATAAAAATGTATTAAAATGTATACATTAATAAACTAACACAAAATGTATTTATTTATTTATTTGATAAAATTGTTACTGTTATAATTATAAATTTAAATATAAAATGTTATGTACATTTAATATACAATTTTTTTATTTAGTTTATAATGGTCAGCCACTCAGAATTAGTATTCCAGTATTCGTTAATTTATATTGAAATGCTCTTATTCTCAGATTTCCTATGAATTTGTTTCTTTGAAGCATGATTTCTTATAAAAAATCTTTTTTCATTAGTTGTTTTCTATATAATTTATTTTAACAAAGGTTAAGTTTGAATTTCTCGTAATTCGTTAATGACAGAATATTATGTTAAATTATTATATTGTCCGGAATTTGGACAAGCTTTGAAACTTATATTAAATAAGACGTGTACCGACACGGATAAGGTTAGGTAAGGATTATTTATTTTTAGTTATTTAATTATTACTTTTTTGTATGTAAATTTCACAAGTCCCTATACTATTTTGAGGCCAAAATTAATTAGTAATTACCCATTGCGTTCAATGTCAAAGAATTATCATTTTTATTAGGTAAATGTTTAATTTTTTTTTAATTAGTATTGTATAGATTAATGATTATTATGATTAGTTGTACTATAGAAGTAGTTCTATTATAAGATTATCAAAGGTTGAGTATGAAAATAATTAACTCAAGTTAAGAGAACTCAATATCGATAAGTTAGAAGTTAACAGTAACCAAATCATTCATTTAAAGCAATAAGAAAGTTATATGCTAAAAATATTAAATTAAATCAGTTTAAAAAGTTTAAAAGTTAATCTAATTTTTTTAATTAAAAGGTATATAATAGAAAGTTATCACATAATTGACTGCATTCTTTTTAATTTCCTAAATTATAATAAACAATTTTATTGAAAGATCTGTGAAGCGTATACAATTATTTTACTTTACACGATTATTAAATATTTAAACTATAAGCAATTCACATCCCAATTTATTAATAATTTAACAAATATTAATTGTTTTGTATCAAATAGGAATTGAATGTCATATAATAGTATGTCCATCTAATATACTAAAATAAATCCATATAAAATATTATTTTATCAAGAAAAATAACTGAAATGTTTCTACCATGTTTCTCAAAACTATTGCCTACAGTATTGGATTATTTTAATTTTGATATTAATTATTAATATTTAATATGTTATGTTAGTATAATGCAGTATAATAACTTCTAACTGCTAATAAATTAGTAACGCATAACAATTAGTAATCTTTCGTAGTGATTATTAACCCGATTGGGTCTTAGATTAAGTGACTAATGAGTATAGAATAAAATGTGTGAAAATTATTTCGTGTTGAACCGCGATATTACGCCTATAATGTAACATCAACCTCGAAATAAAACCTCTCTTGTTCACCACTAGACTGCGTTAAATATACCGTTTTAAGGAACCTTGAATATGTAACACAAGCTTCCTTTATATTATTATTTATGTATCTTCATTATGTTTATTATTTTTATAAAAAAATCGGGGGTCAAATTATAATACAAATTGAAAAGTACCAAATAAGCTTACAAAGTAAGTTAATTATAAGTACATGCATGCAGTATTATTTGAATAAAAAGTATTACGACATTTCCTGCGATTATACAATAGTTGGGGTTGCCGACAACCACTCTCGAATAGTCGAATGTGTTGAGAAATGAAAATTATGGTGGAGAAGGGTTACCCCAAACCATAGGCGTGCGCAGCCTCTGGTTTCAGGTAAAAGCAAGAGATTGATTCGGTCCATTCTTCAACTAAGCTTTACTTTTTTTAATATCGGGTATATCAATATTAAAATTGTATTGGCTATTTGTTTTTGTATAAAAAGTTGTACAGTAAGACCTAAGCCCACTAAAGGTGTTCTTTTCAACTTAATTGTTAATATTTATTATTTATAATATGATAAAATAAACAAATATTAAAAACAATATAAAATATATATTTTAAAAATAATTACACAGAATCTGTAGGTAAAAAACTGAAGGTGTTTATTAATTTTTTTAAATAATAATAATTAAAGTCATAATATAATTGGTAAAGGTACATAGTTAAAGTTTTAAATAAAACAATAATAGCTTTTATTAATATTCATAGACTTTTTTGATTTGAAATCATAGCAATTTTTTTAAAGTAGACTACAACAGGTCTATTAGTTTTATACTGGCGAATTCTATAATCATAAAATATTTATCTATACACGACGAAAACAATAAAATTTTATAATTTTTTTTATCTTGAATGGGCATTATTAATTGTGGAAATATAATTTTAGCGAGATCCATTATTCAATATTTGCCGGCCGCGGTAACCTCAAAGAAAGTCCTGGGGCAATATGTGCTGCCTCTGCTGCCCCCGTGCGCACGCCAAGGCCCAAAACCAATTTAATTGTAAACGTTCATACACACATAAAAATCGTTAGTTGTTATAACTCCAAATGTAGTTAATGTCCAATACATTTGAGCGTCGATTTTGACTTAGGACTCAATAAGTGTTAATTTAACTATTATTCAACATAGTTAAAATGACTAAAAATATATTGTTAGGATAATTACATTATTATGCTATATCAACCTTTCATAACGTAAATATAATAATATATTATGACGTACACAATGAAATTTTATTGTTGTACATGTGTTCCAAACATTATATTACGATAGTGTCATTACTCAAAACCAAACAACAATCCTTAAGAACCAAATACTACAGCGACGACTTCATATAAAATACAATTTGGTGTGCGCCACTGAACAAGAGGAGAACTTTATATAAAACATGTGTCCTTGACCACGGCAATAGCCACTAATGGTGGTACCTCGATGGAACGGCGACAGCGGACAGGCGTCTTATTGTTTCTCTCGGACTTCGGTCTACGAGTGGAAACCACTGCGGCTGCTCGATGCCCGCTCGACGAGTGGATGCCGCGAGTATATACCACACAAGCCGGCGGCACTTCCCGGAACACCACGAGGGAAACCGAAACCGGCAAAATCTGATGGCCCACACAATAATTGATGAGTAGGTATTTTGACAAATTGGGTATGTCGGCTGATCACAACAATGACAAATATACGATATTATCACGTATCGTGATCACACGAAGTATTGCGGAGGCACTCGGCCGGGCGGTGAACGTACGCGACGCTGCGTTGTGGTCAACCTCTAAGACGGAAAACAAAAAATCGATTACTTGCTTATGATTCTGATGATGCCGGCTGATTGCAGCAACGACAAAAACACAAGTCTCGTGATCACACGATATTTTCACGGCGGCACGCACAATTAAACAACCGACCGGTGGCAAGATCACCGGAGAACTCGATGGCTCGCTAGGAGGAATAGCGCCGTTCATTGAAGTTGCTACGCCCGCAGCGCAGCTTGAAGGAGTCTTGATGATAAGTGCTAGCAGCAAAAATGCAAAAGTGTTCCGTGTTCGAAGGCGTTATTACTTATTGCTTTACCTGATCTTGCTCGTATGCCTGTTGCTATATGTCATACTGTCATAGTTTTCGCCGTTGATCATATCATCTTGCTCCGTCAACAGTATTGCCGGCTGAAAAGCAGGTCGTTGCGGCCTAACGAGAACATGTCGTCTCGATCGCCTGGTTTAACAGTCCACCGCAAATCTTGTTGTCTTTCGTCCAAACCACCTTGCAACAAACTTGGAACATCAGTACAATTTCGATTGGGTAAATATCAATTTCCGGAACATAATTTTTACTTGATGCCGTTTCCATTTCCCAGTCGGCAGTCGTGATAATAATATAAGATACAATTTTTACACCCCTAACATTGATTTGTTTTATTTCTTTTTTTAAGTCTACATGTTGATGTTGACGATTGCTACTCGTCGTTGACACTGGACGGCCAAATTAAAAATATAATACGATAAGTAAAAATAATGATAAAACAATCAATAATATTTTGTTGATAACTATAACCATTGTTTTGCCTTATATTAGTTCTATCTACAATGACTAATGACTCATTACTGAACTAGGATTTTGATGAATTTTGCATTTTTTTTCTTAAAGTCCTATACAATTTAAACCAAAAACTAAATTTGTTTCGTGATATAAAAATTTAGAATATGTAATTATTATTTTGCATTTTTTGCATTTTTAAGCTCATTTTTACAAATATTACGTTCGTTTTTTGTATTTAAACTAATTTTTGTTTATTTTAAGTTTTTAATATGTGTTGTACCTATAGGTAATTTTAATTAGTACCCATGGTATTTTTTGGTTCATTAGTTTTTATTCGATATGTTACATAAAAAAAGAACAATAATAACAGTTGATGGTATATAACAGCGTTTCCCAAAGTGTGTTCCGCGGAACCTTAGGGTTCCGTGGGACAATGTCAAGGGTTCCGTTAGATGTATGAGATTATTGAGAAAATTATGTTTATTTAATGTTTGTTGTTCAAAAAATGTTTGATTGAAAATTTTTTTTTAAACTAAGTTTAATAATGAAAAGCCATTAACAGTATCGTTAAAATATTATTTGGACTTGAGAGTTTAAGGAATTGATTTTCCTTTTTTAATTTACAAAAATTGTAGTTGATTTGGATTAAACATTAGGGTTCCGCGAAACACAAACAATTTTTTAAGGGTGCCGTGGTCGTAAAAGTTTGGGAACCGCTGGTATATAATATAAGATTAATACCTATAGTACTCTTATAAAAATAGTATCTTTGAACTTTTATCGACAACATACCATAATATCATCGCTGTTACACCCGTTTCCTATAAAATTATTGTCACTTGTCGGCGAATCGGGAAAATTGAAACTTTATTAACAAAATAATATTAAAAGTATTTTAAAACCGGTATATTTGTCTGCAAACTGACTTTTCAGCGAATTGGGATTTGGCAAAGTGGGTCTGAATAAAAAAAATAATATAATTAATAAAACTCACAAGTCAACTCAAATTTAAATATAATTTTTTTATTTACTTCTTAAAATAAATTTTTACCTTTTTTGTGTAGTATAAAAGATGAATGAATAATAACTAATAAGTAATAATTAATAATAATATTTATTTTTAAATTACATTTTTTGGTCATTTTTAAGTTCATTTTTTAGAGTTCTTAGGTTATTTAAAATGTTTTCAATGCATTTTTTAGGTAATTAACAAATCAGATCAACGGTAAGGACAATAAAATACGATTTGTGAAAGTTAAATCGTGTAGCGCTGCGATGTAGTGATTATACTAAACCATCAGGGCGAAATAAAATGTCTCTATAGTTCATCGTTAGAGTGCGCTGCTTATACCATTTTACGCTCAAGTTTCGCTCAACCACTAAGACGGAAAACAAAAACTCGACTACTCGCTTGTGAGTAAATGTATATTAGTTAATTTTTATTATATTATCTATATTAGTTAATGCCCACTGATCACAGCAACTACATAAACACGAGTATTGTGATTACACGAGGTTTTCACTGGTGGTTAACGAACAGGACTCTGTGTTCGGTTAAGGTAAAAGATAATTGGACAACCGGGTTGGCGGCCCACCACCGGTGAACTTGGTGATTCGCACCAGGATTTTGCGAGGAGGAAGAGGACCTCTCGTTGAAACATCAACGTCCACCGGGCTGTTTAAGGAATAACAGTTCCGTGTTCGAACATCTCTTCCTCCCTGTGAGCCTCATCTCACACAAAATACCTGGAGAATCGGAAACTAAGACCCACAAAGAAGTTTAAAGATTAGTCGTTTGCTGCCGGTGTCATACCGTAGCCCAAGTCGTGACGTGAGTGGCTTACATTTTTTTTTTTTTTTTAAATACAATTACAAATACAATAATTCATTTGACAATTATTGAGTGAACATATTATGGTTCGTAATATTAATAATACTATTATTAAATCAAAAATAATATCACCCATAAAACAACTTAGTATATCGTCGAGTACCCCTAAACCATCGCCCACTGACCTTAAGCACAAGCCACCAAGCGTAAATACCGCACAACAAAATAACTTGGTGATGGTGTGTTGGGTCGAATGATTCAGGCTTAAAGACTTTAAGTTAAAGTGTGTCCGAACCCTCAATGAATAGTACAGTGCTAATATAAACATTAATGTCACCGCACTTCAAAAGTGAAAAAAATAATTTCAAATTTCTTTTGCATCAACGCATAGATCGTCTTTCACACAAAAAGATAAACCCAATTTGGATGATCAAAATACAATCCTTCTACTTTAAATTATATTATTTTAGTATTATTGTTATAGCGAACACTGCGGAATAATGTATTCCGGCTGCATACGAATTGCGTCCCAAAATACAAAAATATATATCGCAATATCCGAGTTGCGTCCGCGATGTTTGCACAACATATCCGAGTTGCGTCCACGATTTTCTAGCGACATGTATGAGTTGCGTTCTGGTTAATAATAATATACATATTTTCCTTCCCACTTTTACAGGCTGATGACTGTCATTTGTGTAAATGGTGTGGTTAAAAATTGTAGGTATATAAACTGTGTGGTGGTTAAAAATTGTAATTACCATATTATAAATTATTTATTATTTTAAAATGTTAGGATGATTTTATAAAAATATGATATAGTTAAAAATTGTAATATAATTATATAAATATATATAGGTATATCATTTATTTATGGGTAAATTTTTGTTCTACTTTGTTTCTACTTTAATAAACGTCAATACGACAACAGTAACAGCAGTTGTAAATTCAGGCCAAGGTTTTACTTCGCTGGAAACCTTTTCTGCTATTATGAATATGCCTAGTATGTGCAATAAGTTGTATCAAAAGCTACATGAAGATGTTCATAAGTTTACAAGTGAAACAGCTTGGGAGCCAATGTCACTTGCCGGGTTTTAAAAAGGAAAGACCAAAGGATAGTTTCAAAAATTTTCCAATTTCAGATTTATTTTTAAAAACTGTAGGTATAGACCAAGACTTTGAATTTTTCTCCGGATTAATTTTCCGAGAAAACCACGGACGCAACTCGGACAAAATATCATTAAGGGACGCAATTCGGACAAAATATCATTCAGGAACGCAATTCGTATGTGCCGTGTATTCTATTCTACATTTTAAACCATAATGATCTTATAATACATTAACATACATGCCCATAAAGAATATCGCAGTGGATTCACAATAATATTTCGTCCGAATTCGAGATCCTGCCACTGTCCTCCGGCAACTGGATGCATCAATAGTTTTTAACGAGCTGAAATATGCAGGCCGACAAAAATCAAGTTGGAAAGCCGTGATTTCACCGCCGGTCTTCAGGCATTGTGATTTGTGGTGCATATGACTTCAGCTGGTGATATACCTGTCATCGTGGTTTTGAACAAAAACGAACCAACCGTGACCAAGATGTCATTATCAACGACATCTATATAATATTAATATATTTACATGTCATGTCCCGTCTTCTGCCTTGACCAAGTGTGCGTCCAAGTGCCAGTCATGTCGCTATGTCGCGACAGCCGTTTTTTTATAGTATCACATATTATTTTATTATTATTATTTTACGTATTTTTATTATTTTTTTTTACGTCCGTTTTTGTTACATGTCCGCCTTAGCCATAACTCGTAAGTATCATCTTAATTTCAATATGCATTCGTATTTTGTTGGGGCACATTCCGCCTTGAACGTCACTGTAGTGCTCCCGTCGAATTTATACATTTTATCAGTTTGTATGTGGTATGTCACGTTTGTTTGCGTTTTGTATCGCTGTGTTCTTGCTCGCCGTTGTTATACAATGACAAGTAAATAGTAATCCGCCCTTTTTCGTCCACGCATCCTGTATACCATGGTTTAGTGGTATACTACTGTCGTGTTCCGTTTTCGTCCTTTGTCAAGTCGGTCACGGTGTAACAACTAACAGGATAGTCATGACCATGCATGGTATCGGCCCACTGAGTTTCATTAAATTATGTATTTCTATACTCATGTTTGTACTCATTTCTCATTATCATAAAAAAAAAAAAGTTACCAATTAACACTCATAACTGGCCGGTATTGAGTGGCCCACCGAGATTTCCTCGGCAGCTTGCCGATCCGACCATCACTTGAATTATTGAATGTCATACAATATATTCTTCTGATGTATCCCGGGCGTTTTGTTTCATTCGAGGGTGTCAGCCTAATATCTGCCCGCGGATCACGATACATATTGTTACATACAACATATTACATTTAATTCTTTAAATATTGGTTAGTGGTTACATAAATGATAAACAAATTATTATATTACTACGAGGCATTCCTTGCTTCTGCGACGAACCGCGCGTTTTTGTTACCATATTTTTGAGGGACACACTACACGCTCTTTTCGACCGCGATTGGATGACCGTGTTATTATATATTTATAATATTAAAATAGTGATCCGTCCGACGTTAGATTATAATATAATATCGCACATGCAGTAGGAAGTGCAATCGTGCATTATTTACGCTTGATCCTATTCTGTGTATTACAACGTGCCTTAGGTAAAAGCGGATCCAAGTTTCTCATTGGCATAGGCGTAACTTGGACTCTATTCACGAGCGGGCAAAAATAATTTTTGATGATCTCTACACATTTTCATAATCTTATTTCAATTTAATATTTATTATAAAACTGTTTTATCATTTTTACCACCATTTTCATTTAACTCATTTTAAGCAAACATTTTAGGGTTCCGTACCCAAAGGGTAAAACGGGACACTATTACTAAGACTTCGCTGTCCGTCCGTCACCAGGCTGTATCTTATGAACCGTGATACTTAGACGGTTCAAATTTCTACAGATGACGTATTTCTATTGCCACTACAACAAAAAATACTAATAATAAAATAAAATAAACATTTAAGTGGGCCCCCATACAACAAACGTGATTTTTTTACACGTTTTTTGATGAATATTTATAACGGCAACAAGTAGACGCATGAAATATTCACAAAATATTGATTTATATTATTTACTTCAGAAATCAATAATTTTTTTTTCTCCTTCCTCAATTAAATTCTAGGGGGATGAGGTGACCGAGTGGTCTGACGCGTCCGCTGCGACGCAGCCGGTCGCGGTTCGATCCTCGGCTACCGGGCGGCATTTTTCTCCGGACAAGTCGCGGTGACCGGAGAACAAGTGCTGCCATCCCCCACCCCCGGGGCATGGCAGAAACCTACGGGTGCCCCATTCGAAATTCTGCCAAAAA